>NC_039292.1:2765904-2841934 GCF_003368295.1 Carassius auratus
GTCCAATCATCTTTGTCTGGGCTTCCCACGGATGCTGTACTTGGAGATTAATGGTTACAATTTATGTTTAATTCAGTTCCCGAAAATTATTATCCACATGTAAAACTATGTGCAGCACATTTTGCTGAGGACAGCTTCCTCAATCTCTATCAGTTTAATGCCGGATTCGCACAAAGATTATTCTTGAAAGATGGAGCACTTCCCCCTTTGTCTGGAGAAGGCGTTGTTTATGGACCACAACCGGTAAGTGTATTTTATTATTTAAGTTGGTGCATTTAACAGTTTCTGTAACTTATTACCGAAAGGGTAACGCTGTTTAGCTTTGTTAGCTAGATGTTAAGGCTGTGCAAAAAAATCGAATGCGATGTTCATGCGCATCTCGTCAGTAAAAACTCTCCTGTGATTAGAAGTACATCTCCAGCACGTTCGTTCTAGCCCAATCACTTTACCAGGAGGGCCACATGCGCTCAGCTGCTGTCGAATCACAACACAGGAACCGCTGGCCCAATCAGAACTCGTCACGTATTTCTGAAGAAGGGACTTTATAGAACAAGGAAGTTATCAGCCCGTTTTTATGACAGTGAAATCAGCGATATACAGATAGGTGAATTGTGTGAAAAATACTGTGTTTTTTTTTTTACAAGCGAAACATGAACACATGTTATATTGTACACTGTAAACACAATCAAAGCTTCAAAAAAGCACGAATAACGGGACCTTTAAAGTTTTTCTCACATGAAAAAATAAACAAACAGAGGTAGCATATTTCGTTAGTTTTTATAACACAAAATACATAATGTGAGTCACTAACTCTATGCTGTCATATCACTGGTAGTTTTAAGCTATATGTGTTTGATTGACTTTGTCAGAACCAATGCCTTACTGTGTCAAGTTAAATGTAGCTTTGGAAAATGTGACCCCTTATTTCTGTGTGAACAGCTTCATACTCATTCTAAAATGTTGGTAAGTGTGGTTTGGTGAGGCTTGTAAATCAGTAAACAAATGTAACAGTTTTGCAACATGACATAAAGCATTCATTGAGGTGCATTTACCAAAGGCCTGTGACTGAGCAGATCGTGCAGCTACAAGCAGAGAAACCAAAAGGTCAGATCAGATTCAGATCTGGAAAATAATAAAAAACATACACATCCAACAGAACTAACAAACATAAAAAGCGTTGGAATAGGCATTATTGATATGGAGAAAGGCCCAGTCATTTCCACTGAACATTACTGAAGTGGCTATTAGCAAAACGTTGAGACACTTTTCTTAGTAAACAACACACTTTCACATGGAGCCCAACACACAACAGATAGGAAATAACCTTACCACATCCCTCCTAAACGGACACATTGAACCAAAAAAACTGCACATTTCACATCTTAATGAGGTCAAGCAAACACAAAACAGACACAATCAGAGCACTACAACAGCACTGCCAGAGAAACTGAAAAAACAAGAGTCTATTTATTTTACCAGATAGAGCATCCCTAAAAAACACAATCTTTTCTTAATGAGAGAGAGAGATTCTTCTTGTCATTCTTCACCACCACCTGCAGGCATCCTTAATGTCATATCCCAATGAGACGAACACATCAAATACAGTAAATAGACAAGTAACAGGGAAAGTGATTCACACACACAACAACACAACACTCACTAACCTTGTGCCTGAAAACTAAAACTTGACATGCCTCCTCTCTCCTGTGAAATCCGGCATTGTGACCCTAAAACTGAATTTGAGTTTAATTAAATACACCAATTGTAAAATGTTATGTGGCAGGATCATTTTAAAATTCAGATAAAAAAGACCGATATCTATGGAATTACATTTAGTTCAATAATAATGAACGTAACTTTATAAAACTGAACGTAACTTGTTCAGAAACTATCAAACATATGCCATTACAAAAGAAGAAAAAGCGAAAAGAGAGCACCTGTCCATCAAAAGCTCACTATCCAATCAGAGTAGATCACTGTTAACCCCGCCCACACGAGAAGTTTGTGTCAAAACTCCAAACGAAAAACTGCAAAGCAAAAGCGAAGTCTGTGGCAATGTGATAGGCAATGCATTCAGAAGAAAAGGGCAAATACTGGGATTTATTGTTACTTTACATTTTCATTTATGCATTTTAAGCAGATAAGCATGAACCCTTGACTTTGGCATCGCTAAATCCATCCACTACTGTTTAAGCTATATTAACACTACAAGTAATTAAATGATTGATAATGTCACTCCAGTTCAGTGTATTTTTCAGTGTGTTCATGTGTGTTACCCAGTTTCCTCAGTGGGTTTGAGGCAGAAGTGGAGCTGGTTTGTTACTGGTTGATCTTTAAGACTGTATTTGACTGTCACTGTTCCCTCAGAGTCTCCTGAACTCTGTGAGACAATGGAGACAACGGAAAAGGGAATTAAAAAAGACTGCAGAACACAAGAAGAGAAATTCTCAAGAGAAAAAATGCTTTTCCATGTAATTACAAACAACTGTGAGCAGTGGAGCTTCAAGTTTCAAAAAGGGACACAAAAGCATCATAAAAGTGATTCATGCATGTGATTGGTCTAGCGTTTAGAGTGTGTGTCAGAAATTTAATGCCCCTTTCCATAACTGACTGATCTCAGCTTCTGAGGCTTTATTAGCATATGTAAACATACTGTAATTTCGTCACCGGTTTTGCTGTACAAGTTCAAGCCTGACTCCTACAATAACATTCGGGGAGAAGGCAATGATCGACCCAAACCACGTTTGCAAAGACTTCAGCATGACATTTTACAGTAGGCATGTATTATGTTACTTGCTGAAGTAAAGAAGTCACCGAAATAATGGTAGGACTACAAATTAGGGGTTTTCTTTTGAATAGATTATTTTATTTTGATGTGTACTTTGTGCTTTGTGTCTTTGTCAATTGATTACACTAGATTTTAGATCAATGGAGTGGAGGAGCTATGACATCAGAATCTGAAAGAGTAATTCGCCTTGGTTTCCTTTAAGATTTTCCTATGGGGTTTTATAATGGGTTTTTCTATTAATGAATAAAATAAAGCTTATGGTAAACATAACTTGATGATACTTGAATGTTTTTTCTACAACGTAAATTACATACATCCATACCCAAAATACAAATTTTGAAGGAGTAATGTTCATTTTTGTTCAATGTATGTTTTTAATAAGTAACTACATAAGAACGTTTGGGCTATAAGTAGGCACGGGCCGATTAACGGTTTCAAGGTATACCGCGATTTGAAAATGTCTCTTCATATATGTGCTTTACATATATTTAATGTGAGTTATCATGGTCAATTAAAGTTGAATTTGAAAATAGTGAAACAAACCTCATTCAGAATTTAAAAAGTATACTAAATATTGGATTTCCCAAATGAAATGTAAGTCTTAGCAATGAATCCGGATGATTTACCTGCAGGTGATTGACTTATAGACTAGAAGCTTCTGAAAAAAAAAAATAATAATAAATAATAAATATATATATATATATATATATGTGTATATATATATATGTGTATATATATATATGTGTATATATATATATATATATATATATATATATATATATATATATATATATATATATATATATATATATATATATGTATGTATGTATTTTACCCAGTCATTTAAAAATAACACATTTCAGAGCTCTAACAACAACACCGTGATATTGTGAAACCGTGATCATTTTGCTTAAGGTTATCATACCGTCAGAATCTAATACCAGCCCATGTCTAGCTGTAAGTGTGTGCAGTTTACATTGTACAAAAAAACATAAAAGTATCATAAGGTTATGTTTACCCCAAGCTTTATTTTACTCATGTGAAAAACCCCATTATAAAACCACATAGGAAAATCTTAAAAAAGTTACACTGAAGTCATGGTTCCCACACTCTATTGTCATTAAAAACATGCTACATCATCTCACCTCTCCTTTCAGTTGGGCATAAATGAGTGTCCTTGACCCTGGAAGAGCACATTGATGGGAGGAGACAGTGTTTCAACAGTAAGACCATCTGGAAGGGTCCAGTCCACAGAGATATTAACCACAGCGGGCTGCAGAGCAAACCTGAGCGACTGCATCACCTGATATAGTTTGAAGAGAAAGAGAAACCATTGAGACATTTGACCAGGAAACATCTGTGTCTGTGAAATCCAGTGAAGAGCTTTACTTTGGGCTGCATGCGGTCTGTGTCTGTGATGAACTGAGCGTGACCAGATCCCTCTCTGGCCATTCCTGTGATGAGGGCGGCACTCGCACCCTCACCAATCCTGAACGAGAAACACCTGAAGACACGATCAGCTCTGTTACTGTTAGTGATGAAGAT
Organism: Carassius auratus; assembly: GCF_003368295.1. Lineage (NCBI taxonomy): Eukaryota > Metazoa > Chordata > Actinopteri > Cypriniformes > Cyprinidae > Carassius > Carassius auratus. Next base: position 2,770,238 of record NC_039292.1, read on the forward strand.
ATGAATGATGCACAGATCAAACCCAGCAGAGCTTTACCTGTGAGAGTGAGCGTGACTTTTCACCAGGTCCAGCACCTCTTTAGTGTTTCCCACCTCTCCATCCGTGAAGACCAACAGCTGAAGAGAGAAAAACTAATGAGTCTTAAGTCTTGTTTATGTGACCGCTCTTAGCTCTGTCACATGATCCTCTGCTCACATCGCTCAAGAGATGTTAGCCATTTTCAATCCCACCTTAGTTTTTCTTATATTACAGGTGGCAGTGAAACTATCAGCTAAACTAGCAAGAAGAAGCACTGAGAGAAAGTACTTTGTCAAATATAATGCATCACATGGTTTCAGGCAGGCCACATCAGTCAAGCTCACATCAGCTGATCCTCGTTGGCGAAAAGGAGCAATCCTATTTGAGGCATCATTCAGTTATCATGTTGCTCTGGAGCTAATTAGATGGTAAAGCATCTTTGTCACATCAGGCTAATATTTCACTATTCCATCCATCTCCGAGGGTGTTTTCAGAGCAGCTTAGTTCAAGTTTCCTTTTTATGCTTATTAGCTTATATAGATATGGGCATTTTTGCTTGTTCTTCATTAGTTTATTACTCCCTGCATTTGTCATTAAGTAACAGCTGGATAGGAAGTCCTTGGAAGGAAGTCATACCTGTCTGGGGTGGTTAGGGTGATTGCGCAGATTGTAGATGTGTTTTAAAGGCTGGAAAATCTCTGTGCCGCCTATGTTTGCTTGCATTTCCTTCACTCACTTCAGAGCATAATCCATTGTGCCTTGATTGTATTCGACACTCACACTGCAAAAAATAAATAATAATAATAATGATTTGACATCAATGACGGCATCTCACACATTTCAAACACTAATATCTGAATATCTGTGTATGAGGATCCAGACACTCACGGGAAGAAGGACTCAAAACGAGAGCCAAATCCATAGATATTGAAGTAGCATCCCATGGGCAGACTCTTCAACACTAACAGCAGAGTGTCCTAAAGAGAGACATGAACGGACAATCAAGTGTGTCTCATCTGAATTTGTGTCAACAGACCCAAAAGTACATTTTAAATCATACCTTTGTGCTTTCAATGCGCATCTGTGCTCCTTTTTCATGATTCATCATGCTGCCCATACTGCTGGATCTGTCAATCAAGAAAATAAACTCTTAATTAAACAGATTAAATCTAAACATTTAATTAAACAGAAGTCACTTTTCAAAAACTACAATTAACGACTCGTTTTGGACTACAACAGATATTTTTCGGGATTTGTGACATCACAAAAAGAAGACAATGATTGTTATCACTATGTCGGAGACACGCTAGCTTTCCCAATAGAGTTGTTAGATGGACAATAATCCGGGTTTAAATCGAGCTCAAATTGATTTAATTTTGATGCAATATTTACACTGAAGCTGGCAGGCGGCTATGGTAAGGGGCATGACATTTCAAGACCTTGTTTTTATTATAAAAACAAGAACGTGTGTGTATATAATTAATATTTCTGAGTTTAAGAAAACAAACGAGAAAAAAACGTGACAAATTCTTATGACATTCGGAAGAACTATATTTTCGGTTAAAATTACATTCATTATAAAACTGAGACAAATCCCTCGCCACGAACTGTGTGGAAAAAAAAAAAACTCAGCTCTCCAACATTAAAGTCTGAATTTAGGAAACAAACAGGTAACAGGTGAATTCATACCTGATTCTTTATTCTGAGTCACAAGACCGCAGATCTCCATTCTGACGCTCCTTTTGTTTACTTCAAATCGAAAGTAAAGTAAAACACCGATCCAGCTGTCTTGATCTTTACAGGCCGAATAAAATGTCCAGTAAATCTGAGTTTTTAATAATAACAAATGTTCATGGGAAAGGTGAGACGATTTCACGAAGTTGCTCCGTTGCAGTAGCCTGTCAGTAAGAAAGCTAATAGCAGACCGTATAAAGTCGTGCCTAATGAATATTAATTGCTTCGTGCGCCATACAAACCTGTTGGATTCATGAATATTAATTAGGTTACGTTTGGAACTTTAGTTCTCAGCACAGTTTTGAGCTGTTACATTTGAATACAATTTCCGCATTGCACAGATGGTTCTTTATTTAAGGGGTTTTTCCTCTGTCCTTTTCAAAACAGTCATTCTAGTTATAATTTCCTTATTTTAAAAGCCATATTTGACAATCCAGAAATTATTCCTGTTGTTCAAAAGGTCCTTGATTGAGGACCAACAGCTCTAATAAATCACTGAAAGACAAAGAAAAGAAGTTCTGTTTACTTGTTTTTTTAATCGTTGATTCAAAATATTTTTAGTAACAGCATTCCCTTTAAATTAATATAAAGGAAACATAAAAAAAAAAGAAAAGAAACAGAGGCTATTTTTACTTTGATACATAAAACTCAAATGATAGTGCAGGTCACATAGAATTTCAATTTGTGGTTGATTTGAGCAAATAATACAGAATAAATGTTAAAGAAACAAGTAACAGAGTAACAGTAAATGTAACAGATTCTTTTCTTCTGTCTTCTGAGGGATCAGGATGTAGAAACACAGACGTCTTCAGATTCCCAGAGTCTCTTTGGTCACCTGACATCCGAGCAGGACATTCCCCGCACACACACACTGAGACAGATCACCCACTGAAACACACAGACGCACACACACAGATCATCAGAACTGAAGATATCTGCTCAAACGTCTCTTGATGAACGCTGACTGATTGAATGTGGTCTGGAATGGAGATCTCACCTTTCTGAGAGCCGATCCATGACGCTGCCTTCATGGCCACAAACTGCCACTCCACCTGCTGCTCTATTTTACAGCCGTATAACCAGATCAGAGCCAGGAGAGTGGCCCATACTGACCCATCCACCTGTGTACAGACCATCATCCACTGCATCAGTTACTGGACACTGCACACAGTCAGCACTGTCTTATTATGACATCATCACATCTCTCACCTGTGCTGGCTTCTGATTGGTCAGCTCATCCTCCGTCTTCCCAAACACATCGGCCAGTGTGGCGTCCAGATCCCAGCAGCCGGACGCCTTTTGGAGAGAAACCAGCTGCAGTAACAGGTCCTTCTGGGGCTCAGGTGCAGCTGAACACACATACACACACATTAAGGACAAGGGTAAAATGAACAGAGAGAAGAACATCTCTCTCACACACACACACACACACAAACAGGGTTGTCAACCTTTTTACATATTAAGCAAATTAATTACGTGACATGTCTGTGTGATTTGGGGCACCATCCTTACTATTAAACACACTCATGGAAAAACACATAAAACGTTTCTACATATAAAAGCATCTAATTCCCATACAAACCCCACTTCTGTAGCCTGTTTCAAGACATGTTTTTAGGTTTGGAGCTACACTGTAAAAGCTATGGGCCAAATCAGTCAGGGATTTCTCCCGGTGGCCAACCCGGACCTGGTACCATCTTGTGTAACACGACATGAAAACAACAATCAGTTCTTCAAACATTTCATATTTCACTCCTTCACAAAACTAACACTGAGGGACATTTACCTAACGATGACTTAAAGCATCCAAAGGACTTTTAAAGTGTGTCGGGATCCTGTCACTAGGATCCAACTTCAATAAAGTCCTCACACTTACTGAGTCCTTGTCTCATCCCTTTCCCATACCTGACAATATATTCAGTATAAAACTTTTTTTTAAGCAGCCTGACGCCTTTTGGGGAGAAACCAGCTGCAGTAACAGGTCTGTAGGTGAATGCACATTTAGAGAGACAGAAGTTCATGCGTCGTTTAAAAACCTGTTCAACAGTAATTCTGATATTTTCACATAACACAATTAGCAATAAATGGGGTTAGTGTCCTTGTTCTTTGTTAATTAATTACATTAATTACATTTGTAGTGTAAGGTAATGTTTTGTTTATTTTATTGTTGTGTGTTTTTTTTTCTTTATCCTCGGTTGGTTGTTTTGACCTCAACATTGGACAATGTTTGGATTGACATACTACCATAATGTTCTCACTATTTATACAAAAATGCATTGTGGATTACTTTTCTTACCTCTTCTTCTTCTGGGCGCTCGATTCTTCGCAAATGGAAAAGACAGAAAACAAGAGAATTCACGTCTCTTAGCAAAACTGAACAAAAACATTTTCTTTATAATGTTTCAGATATTAATAAATATTTTAGAAGAAAAATCATGAACACATCTATGATCAGAGCAAAAGAGAAACCATTTGAAAAATTTTAACCATTTCCAAATGAAGTTGTACATCACAGTGTTGATGCCCTGAATGAAGCTGATGAAAGAGGGTGTGTGTGTGTGTGTGTGTGTGTGTGTGTGTGTGTGTGTTAGATTTGACACTCTCTCGTCATTACCAATACTGAATAACAATCCTGGCCCTTTGAGCGTAAAAACATTGGGGAATCTGCTACATCTGCTGAAAATACGCCAGCACATTTATCTGTTAGGAAATAAACTAAAGTGAACAAACAGAAATAATAAATATGCAAACAAGAAAAGCTCTAAATGGAGACCTTTTTTTCTTGAGAGACCACATAAGGACTTCACCATCACTAACTAACAGGCACAAACATCCATATGTATAGATACATAATTACAATTATTTAGTCTCACACACAAAACAACAATTGTATATTTTCAGTATGTATCCGCAATAACAATAAAACTACTTTTCTCACATGCAGTCTTATAAGATGTTGGCCTCTAACTTTATTTGCATTAACAAATATTAGTTAAAAAAACAGCCATTGTGTCTTATTCTTAATTATTTAATCAATAAAATTTAAGAATTCACATGAAAGATTGGTTTTTCGTTTGAAAAATTGCCCACTAAGTTAATGTAATGGGGTAAATATTCTAAATACGCTGATTTAAGGTAAGCAATAGATACAAAACTACATTTACAAGTATAACAGTTCTTAGATCCTGCACCCTATAAAGTGCAATTTGAACAGCATCCTTAACATAAAACACAAAAAATTTCACATGCAAACCCGTCACACACACAGAAAAAAAGATAAAAGTAGTCAGTATGATTTATCTCACCATGATTAAGAGACAGGGCTTGACGCAGTTTCCCTAAAACAAATTAAGTTGACATCTTGTTAACGGTCAAGTGGGAATCATTTAGTGTTCTCTGTTTAGTGCTGTGGATGAGGAATTGAATTCATCTTTATTGACTTTTATGAATTTTGGTGGGTGAACTAACCCTTTAAATGAACCAGTTTTGTAAAACATAATGATTAATTTCTTCAAACATTGCATCCTTCACTCTTTCATGAAGCTAATATTACATTGAGGTGCACTTACCCAGCGGTGATTTAGACTTAATCCGTAGAGCGCCTACAAGCAGAGAAAGCTAAGATCAGAACAGATTCAGAGAAACTGCAGAGAACAGACACTTCCTACAAAACTAAAAAAACACGAAAAGCTTTGAAATAAAGAATGATTGAAATTAACATCTTTGGCCAGAAACAATTTTGCTATTTCCTTTGTATTGTTTTTTTGTTTTTTTTGTTTTGTCAATGAACCCATAAAAAGAGGTACACTCAGCAATTTAGTACCCAGTCATTTCCAGTGAATGCTACTGAACTGATGTTGTGACCTCTATTTTTATAAAATACCACCAACACATTCCTGTAAAAACATGAAACCCAGACAGATTGAAAAGAACCACTTACCACATCCCCACACAAAAACAAAAACCTGTGCATTTCACACCTTAATTAGGTCAAATCAACTCCTCAAATTAAACTGTAAAATGATGAGAAAAGCATGTGGAGTGGAAATACAAAAACACAAACCGAAACCAAAAAAAAGAAGAGTCTATTACCAGACAAGGCTCCGTATTCAACATCTAAAAAACATTTCACATCAACATGAGCTGCTCACACCAAATGTAAACAGTGAAGTGACAAGGAATAACAGTATTTTGAATGTATTTTAACATTTCTAAAAAATAAAAAATAAAAATAGTTATCTCTGGGTCATTCTAAACCCTGGGTAAATGAAATCCTGAGTTTACATTTCGGATTGCTCAATGTACTCAGGGTTAACAATGCATTCTGGGTATTATTGAGCTGCTGTTTCACACTGTACATTCCTGTACCTTGGGTTAATGTCCTTATTTGCATATTTTCTGTAAAGGTTTGGTTTAAGTCATTAACAGTTACAGACTGAAATGCATAAAAATGCACTCTTTCACATAACTAATATTACATTGAGGTGCACTTACTTCACCCACCAGTGACTTACACTTAGTATCTTTAGAGATGTCTGTCAGAGGAGCATATGTGTCTACAGGAAGAGAAAGCCAAGGTAAGAAGAGATTCAGATCTGGAGAAACAAACAAACACATCCAGAACTAACAAAAAGAAAAGCTTTGGAATAGGGATGACTGAAATCGACGTGTTTGGCATGAGATTCATTTGTCTTAGCAAATACCACAAACACACTCTTGCAGGCACAAGAAACCCACACAGATTGAAAAGAAACACTTACCACATCCTACCCAAAACAAAAAAAAAAACTGCATATTTTACATTGTAATGAGGTCAAATCAACACTTAAAATAACTAGAAAAAAAAAGTTTGTTGAGACAAACTTTAAGTTGGCTTGAGAAAGCCTGACCAGAAAGTTTGAAGAAGTTTAAAGAAGTTAGAAGTTTATAGTTTAAAGTTAGATTGATAGATTAGTTGAAAGAAAGATATATTAGTTAGAAAGAATGACAGATTTATTAGTTAGAAAGAATGATATAGATTAGTTCAAAAGAAAGAATGATAGATAGATTAGTTTGACAGAAAGAATGCATGTGACTAACATGTTTCTAGCATTATTAGCAAGTTACTAGCATGTTGTTAGCATGACTAGCATGTCACTACCATGTTTCTAGCATGACTAGCATGTTGCTAGCATGTTTCTAGCATTATTAGCATGCGACTAGCATGTTTCTAGCATGATTAGCATGTTGTTAGCATGTTTCTAGCATGACTAGCATGCGACTAACATGTTGTTAGCATTTTTCAAGCATGATTAGCATTCGACTAGCATGTTGCTAGCATGATTAACATGTTGCTAGCATGTTTCTAACATGACTAGCATGCGACTAGCATGTTGCTAGCATGATTTTTACCATGATTAGCATGTTGCTAGCATGTTGCTAGCTGGTTTCTAGCATGACTAGCATGTGACTAGCAAGTTGCTAGTTTGATTAACATGTTGCTAGCTTGATTTAAGCATGATTAACATGTTGTTAACATGTTTCGAGCATGACTAGCATGCGACTAGCATGTTGCTAGCATGATTTTAGTATGATTAGCATGTTGCTAGCATGTTTCTAGCATGATTAGTATTTTGCTAGGATGTTTCTAGCATGACTAGCATGAGACTAACATGTTGCTAGCATGTTTCTAGTATGATTAGTATGTTTCTAGCATGTTTCTAGCATGACTATCATGCGACTAGCATGTTGCTAGCATGATTTTAGCATGATTAGCATATTATTAGGATAGATAGATAGATAGATAGATAGATAGATAGATAGATAGATAGATAGATAGATAGATAGATAGATTGAGTCTAATGGGATTTGGAGCTTGGGTCATCTGAACATCCTGTCAATGAAAGTCTATGGGATTTTTATGATTTTTAATATTAATTTTTAAGAAAACCATAACTCAAACCAGTCTGAAAAGATATAGCACACCAATTCAAAACAGTATGAAGGTCGGACCCGAATTTGGAGTTTGTAGCTTGAACGGTCTAGGAGGAGTTAGTGTCCAAAAAATAATAAGAAGAAGAAGAAGAAGAAGAAGAAGAAGAAGAAGTTTAAATAGGATTTCAGTAAGTTGGCTTTCCCAAGCCAACTTAATTAAACTGTAAAATGACAAGAAAAGCATTTGATATCCTTGCTGTCATGCAAACACAAAAGCACTAATGCATGAAGTGTCTTTTACTATTTTGTCAAATGAACTACTAGTCATGTTTTTAGCTAAAATGAACTGATTAATTGCATTATTTCATTCTGGTATCTACACTGGTCACACTGTGTTTCTTTTAGAATTGTGTCTTTGGCTATTGTGTGGCATCTCACTGTTTTTCCGTGTCTTACTCCATGAGTGCTGCAGCTTTGTTGTGCCAAGTTAAATCTAGTTCAACTTCATACCAACTCCCAATTTTGTAACTTAAAAAAAAAAAAAAAAACGTACTTCATACTTTATAAATTTATTACATTGATGTGCATTTACCTGGTAGTAACAGGCAACATCTATCGACCGACCGAGCTACAGGCAAAGAACCTAAAAGTCAGAAGAGATTTAGATCTGGAGAAGCAGCCATGAACAGACACATCCAATAGAACTAACAAACAAAATAACTCTGGAATATGGATGGATTGATTTGGACATTTGTGACCCAAGACAAATTTGCTATAATCCTAAAAGATGAAACCCTCTATTTGCTTTAAGTTGGTTATTGTGTGGAGTCTCACCGTTTTTCAGTGTCTTACACCATAAATGCTACAGTTTTAATATGTTTTGCCAAGTTAAATGTACTGTAATGTGTGAACAACCCCTTAATCATGCTGTGGTTCGGTGAGGATGGTAAAACAATAATTAAATGTACCAGTTTTGTAATATGACATGTAAACAACAATTATTGCTTCAAACATTTCATACTTCACAGAAATATGACATTAAAGTGCATTTACCTATCTTGTACAGCGGGGCTACAGGCAATGAAAGCAAAGGTCAGAACAGATTCAGATCTGGAGAAACAGCCAAGAACAGACACATCCAACAGAACTAACAAACAAGAAAAGCTCTGGAACCGGGATTGACTGATGTGTGTTTATATATAAAAGAATCCATTTACCACATCCTCTCTACAACAGGGACATTTACATTTTAACAAGCACAAATCAACACCTCTAATGTTTTAAACTGTGAAATGACAAGAAAAGCATTTGAAATTCTGACAGTCGTTTCTCTTTTGCAAACACAAATAAATGTTCCAAACAAATCCACAGCAGAACTGTTTCCCTCTCTCTTTTGAATGAATCAGATGAGTCAATGCTTCATGCTTCAATTTGCCATTTATGAAGACTGTCGCATTTAAATGAATTGGTTGAATGATTGATTCGATAAAGTCAGGTTCAATCAGGTTTAGTTTCATTTTTAAAAGTATCATTGAAGGTATCATATAAAATATATATATGCGTGCATGCGTTTTAAAATTGAAGCATTATTGCAGAAATGAATATGTTTCTTGTATGTAGTGTCTAGCTTTGTAGCATATTGTTTCTCAAACAACCATTTTGGAAACCGCACTCATGTCCACATTCAAGGATGACAATATTAAGATTTACCAGACTCAATTTGTGGTTTGTGGATTGGTCACCACAGAGTTTTGACCTTAACCCTATTAAAAGTCTTTGGGATGTGCTGGGGTCAACTTTAAATTGCATTTTTTCGACAACATCATGCAACATCACAGCATTTACTTCCAACAACAGTTGCATAATTTTTTGGCAGATATATTGCATTGACAATGGGAGAGTTGAATCACTCTGTAAAGTTCTAAATCCTATAAGTTCTCAATAGGGTACAGCTCTGGACTCTGTAATGGCCAGTAAATACTGTACAATGCTCCCTGAACCACTATTTTATGAATTGAGCCTGGTGAATCCTGAAATATGGACATGAGATATGTCTTCCAACAAGGTTGTTTGAGAAGTAAAAAGCTACACATTGCATCAGTTAAGGTTAAAAGAATTGTATCAAAATTTATAAAATGCCAGAAACATGTTAATGGTGGTTTATTTGCTTACCACCAGGGCATCCAAAATGTAGGTGACTTTTTTTTCTACAGTAGAACACAAATACAGATTTTTAATTCAAACCATTGTAGTCTGTCAGTCATATAATGGAAGTGAATGGGTCCGAAAATTGTCTCAAATGGACCATTGTCAATGGTCCATTTGAGAGATAGGTGGCAGTAATGCACTTATTAGTCTGTAATCTGCCGTAAAGCAAGAAGATAGTCATGCGCCGGCTGTTGAGAACACACTCAGGACAGTTCTGACAGTTCAGACATTGCGTGAATCAGAAGTAAAAAAAAAAATATATATATATATAAATACTGTTCAGTTTCTTGCACAAACCGATCGTTTTGTGTCTTTACACATCAATGAATGAGCCGTAGAGTTTAATTTGGTTTTGTTTGTGTATGTTTTTTGACTCTCAAAAATATCAGTTTGTGGTCTACTGAAGAAACAAAGTCACCTACATCTTGGATGCCCTGGGGGTCAGTAGATAAACATCACATTTAAATTTTTGGGTTAACTATCCCTTTAATTACTGCAGTAACGATCCAATCCTAAACTCTTCCATTTTTGCTTTTTTAAAATCCATATAGTGAGATTTTACACACACACACGTAAACCCACATTACAAAAACAAAAAAACAAAAAATAAAATCATGTAAGAGAAGAGTAGTCAATATGATTTATCTTACCATGAGACCTGTCTTGTCTTATATTCCCTGTAAAAAATATATATTTTCACAAACTGTTAGCTGTTAGCTGACAGGGACTCATTTAGTGTCCTCTGTTTAGTGCTCTGGTTTGTGGCTTGTTTCAATTCAACAGTTTTGTAAGAAGCAATGAAAACAACAATCATTTATTTAAACATTTAATATTTCTGTCTTTGACAAAATGAATTTTACACATAAGTGCATTTACCCTTTGGTAAATTAGGCAGATCTCTAGACGCCAGGGGTTGAGCAGTTTTTGAACCTGCAGGCAGAGAAACCAAAATTTGAAAAATATCAAATGTATGCAACAAGAACATAATTCTTTTAATGGTAATTAAAAAAGACAGATATTCTCACAAGTTCACTGTGGCGAGGGGGGCGTGGTTTAGCGGAATCTGCAACGGGAGAGAGACGGGGGGAGCAGAGCGAGGCGTAAGTAGGTCAAGTGCAAATAACGAACACGTGTGTTTGATTGCAGTAATTGCCGTGGAGAGACCGGATATAAGCCGAGTCACCGCAGAGAGAAGGAGAGAGAGACACGCTGGGACCTCGTTCTGCACTAGGGAAAGCTACAACAGTGTTTTTGAAGTTATTGACCGTGTTTGAGCAATCGTTTGCTGTCTACGCCCAGAGGGCATCGTGATTTGTTTGTTATTATTAAATAAACGAGCGTCCCAGCAACAAGCCGACCCCTGCCTTCTTCCTTCCTATTAAGACTGTGTTGAACCTTGCTACAGTGGTGCCGGAACCCGGGAAGGAAGAAGAGCATCGCCGCCATGCAATCTCCGTCAGGTACGCCATTTGCGGACATCATCCAGTCGCTCGCCGGTCTTCATCAGGAACAACACCAACACATGCTGGCGATCAAGGAGGAGCAGGACAAACACTTTGAGGCGCTCCTCCGGTCCCAGCATGAAGACCGCAAGCTATTCCGGAGCTGGGTAGACCGGGAGGTCCGGACCACCACTTCGTTTAAAGACCAGACATCTCCTCTGCCGCTCAACAAGATGGGGCCTCGGGATGATCCGGAGGCCTTCCTGGACCTGTTCGAAAAATCAGCAGAGGCTCGAGGGTGGCCCCCTGCGGACTGGCCCCTGCGGCTCATTCCCCTGCTGTCCGGAGAAGCGCAGGTAGCCACTCACCAGTTGCCAGTCCAAAACCTACTGGCCTACCAGGACCTCAAGCGTGCCATCCTCCAGCGGGTCGGTCGGACCCCGGAGCAACAGTAGCGATGTCGAGGACGTGATCGATCGTGTGGTACTGGAGCAGTTCTTGGCCAAGCTGCCAAGGAAGACAGCGCAGGGGGTCCAGTGCCACCGCCCGACGTCGCTGAACCAGGCCATCCAGCTGGCGGAAGACCAAATGGTGGCGTGTTCAGGGGTCGGCGACCCCTTACCATCTGCTTCTCTCTCTCCTTCCCTCTCCTCCCCTCCCCTCTCTCTCCCTAAATCTGTTCCTCTCCCCAGGTCCCGTGGGGGCTTCCGCCAAAGCTAGCCCCGAGGTGGAGGACGAGTTACGGGGCTGAACCAGCAGCAGACCCCAGGGCTCCTCCCAGGGGTGGGACTTCGCCCACGGGATCCGTTCCCCAGGCCTCGGCCTCTCCGCTCTCTCCTCGCCAATCGCTTGACCTACTTCCTGCCGCCAGGGTGGCGGTAAAGTCTGGGCCGGCCTGTTGGCGTTGCGGGGACCCAGGGCATTTTATTGATAGATGTCCGTTGATGGAAGTGGGGACGTTGATCCGGGTCCCTGACGCGCCAAAGGCTGCCCTCGATCAAGCTGGCTTATACCAAATACCAGTGAGTATCAGGGGGGGGGGTACATATCAGGCTTTGGTGGATTCAGGATGTAACCAATCCTCCATCCATCAAAGCCTGATTCATCCGAGGGCATTGGATAGTAGCCGCATGGTTAGGGTTCGGGGAAGTGGTGAATTACCCTATTTTGCCTGTGGATATTAAATTTAGGGGAGAAAAACATAGAATAGAGGTGGCCGTTAATCCGCACCTCAGGCATCCGATAATTTTGGGTACGAATTGGCCCGCGTTTCATAAATTATTGGGGTATTTGTGTTCGGATGGCTCTTGGGGGAAACAAGGGAGGGATGGAGTAGCGGTTGCGCAGGTGGGAGAGGCTGAACCGGAACCGCCGGAACCTGTTGCAGGGGAACCGAGTGCTCCCGAGCGGAACATCCTCCCGGAGCGCGATGATTTTCCCCTGGAACAGTCCCGAGATGAGACGCTGAAGAATGCCTTTGACCAGGTTCGTTCGATCGACGGGCAGCTTCTCCTCCCTGACCAACCGCTCTCTTATCCTTATTTTTCAATTTTAAAAGATAGGTTCTATCGGGTGACCCAAGACGCCCAGACAAAGCAAGATACAACCCAGTTGTTGATACCTAGAAGCCGTCGGGAAATGCTTTTCCAGGCGGCTCATTGTAATCCAATGGCCGGGCATTTAGGGCAAGCGGCTACACTAAACCGTCTCATGGCCCGCTTCTTCTGGCTGGGCATTCACGAGAATGTGCGCAGGTGGTGCGCGGCTTGTCGTGAATGTCAGTTGGTGACTCCACCGGCCACCCCAAAAGCACCATTGTGCCCCCTTCCATTAATGCAGGTCCCCTTCGAACGAATTGGCATGGACCTCATCGGGCCATTAGAGCGGTCAGCACGAGGACACCGCTTTGCATTAGTTCTGGTGGACTATGCAACGCTATATCCTGAGGCAGTGCCTCTCCGCTCTATTTCCGCTAAGAGTGTGGCGAGTGCACTGTTTCAATTAATCTCCCAGGTGGGGATCCCAAAGGAGATCCTCACCGATCAGGGCACGGCGTTTATGTCACGTACTATTCGCGAGCTTTATGAATTATTGGGCATTAGATCGATTCGAACAAGCGTCTATCACCACAAACAGACGGGCTGGTCGAACGATTTAATCGCACGTTAAAATCCATGATTCGGAAGTTCGTTCAGGAAGACGGCAAAAATTGGGATAGGTGGCTAGAACCCCTCTTGTTCGCTGTACGGGAGGTCCCGCATGCCTCCACGGGGTTTTCCCCCTTCGAGCTTCTTTATGGGCGCCAGGCCCTCGGGGTCCTCGACGTCCTTAAGGAAACTTGGGAGGACGGACCTTCTACTAGTAAAAACGAAATTCAATATGTCATGGACTTGAGAACAAAACTCCACACGTTGGGGCGGCTATCCATGGAGAATTTGTTGCAGGCTCAAGACAAACAGAGTCGGTTGTACAACAGGGGGGCTAGGCTACGTCAATTTGCACCGGGAGATAAAGTGCTTGTATTACTCCCTACCTCTAGTTCAAAGTTACTCGCGAAGTGGCAAGGACCCTTTGAGGTCACACGGCGGGTTGGGGATCTTAACTATGAGGTAGCTCGAACGGATAGGGGCGGGGCACATCAAATATACCACCTCAACCTGTTAAAAAATGGTCTGAGGCGGAATCAGTGTTGCTGGCGACGGTAGTGGGTGGGGACGAGGATCTCGGTCCAGAAGTGAGTTCAAAATCCCAATCTCTCGCTCTGGCCCCTGGAGGAGACCACCTCTCGCCCTCGCAGCTCACTGATATCAAGTCCATCCAAGCAGCCTTTGCTGATGTGTTCTCGCCCCTACCTGGTCGAACGGATCTCATTCAGCACCATGTTGAGACCGAGCCGGGCATGGTAGTTTGCAGCCGGCCGTATAGATTACCTGAACATAAAAAAAGGTGGTTCAAGGGGAGTTAGAGGCAATGCTAGAGATGGGAGTAATAGAAGAGTCCAACAGTGACTGGGCGAGCCCGATAGTCTTAGTACCTAAAACAGACGGCTCCGTGCGGTTCTGTGTGGATTATAGGAAGGTGAATGCTGTGTCAAAATTTGACGCATATCCAATGCCCAGGGTGGACGAATTGCTTGATCGACTAGGCACTGCTCGCTTTTACTCGACGCTGGACTTAACTAAGGGTTATTGGCAGATCCCCTTGTCTCCCATGACCAAAGAAAAAACAGCTTTCACCACGCCGTTCGGTTTACACCAATTTGTTACTCTTCCGTTCGGCTATTCGGGGCTCCAGCCACTTTTCAGCATCTCATGGACAAAATTCTCCGTCCGCATGCTGCATATGCCGCCGCCTACCTGGATGACATCATCATCTACAGTGGGGATTGGCAGCGACATATGCAGCATTTGCGAGCGGTCCTGAAGACGCTGAGGAGGGCTGGGCTCACGGCTAATCTGAGGAAGTGTGCAATTGGGCCGGTGGAAGTAAGATATCTGGGTTTCCACTTGGGTCATGGACAGGTGCGTCCCCAAATTGATAAGACGGCAGCAGTTGCAACGTGTCCAAGGCCTAAGACCAAAAAGGAGGTTAGACAGTTCCTGGGGCTGGCAGGGTATTATAGAAGGTTTGTACCTAATTTTTCGGATACTGCTAGCCCGCTGACTGATTTAACTAAAAAGGAGGCACCAGATACAGTCCAGTGGACGGAGCAGTGCCAGCAGGCTTTCACCCAGTTAAAGGCTGCTCTGTGTGGTGGACTGCTCCTGAATGCACCTAACTTTTCTCTCCCCTTTATCTTGCAGACAGACGCGTCGAACAGAGGGTTGGGCGCAGTCCTGTCCCAGAAGGTGGAGGGGGAAGAATGGCCGGTGCTGTACATCAGTCGGAAGCTCTCTAAGAGAGACACGATGTACAGCACCATAGAAAAAGAATGTCTGGCGATCAGATGGGCTGTTCTTACCCTCCGTTATTACCTCCTGGGGCGGGAGTTCACCCTCTGTTCGGACCACGCTCCCCTGCAGTGAATCCACCACATGAAAGATACCAAAGCGCGGATCACCCGGTGGTATCTCGCTTTACAGCCTTTTAAATTTCAGGTGATCCACAGGCCGGGAGAGGAAGTCAGCCACAGCCATCTGTACACCCGGCCTGTGGATCACGAGTCGGGCGGTGGGGGTATGTGGCGAGGGGGGGCGTGGTTTAGTGGAATCTGCAAAGGGAGAGAGACGGGGGGAGCAGAGCGAGGCGTAAGTAGGTCAAGTGCAAATAACGAACACGTGTGTTTGATTGCAGTAATTGGCGTGGAGAGACCGGATATAAGCCGAGTCACCGCAGAGAGAAGGAGAGAGAGACAAGCTGGGACCTCGTTCTGCACTGGGAAAGCTACAACAGTGTTTTTGAAGTTATTGAAGTTATTGACCGTGTTTGAGCAATCGTTTGCTGTCTACGCCCAGAGGGCATCGTGATTTGTTTGTTATTATTAAATAAACGAGCGTCCCAGCAACAAGCCGACCCCTGCCTTCTTCCTTCCTATTAAGACTGTGTTGAACCTTGCTACATTCACAATCGTTGCACTAACCGCGTGTCTGCACTCTTCTCTGCTGCAGGGGTCCTTTCACAGTCTGTCTGCTGTCTTTATTAACAGCAATGAAGGCTGTATGAACACTGCTCACTCCTGCCTGAACACTGAGCTCCACCATCCTGCTCCTGATGCCCTCAACATCTGCAACACCTGACCTCTCCTCCTGCTCCAGAGAACGGATCAGGGTCCGAGCCACCAGCCGGTGGATGGACAGCCTGCAAAAACATGGAGCAAATGTGTTGGATTAGAAAAGAAAACACTCTGTGTCACTCCAATTCAGGATGTTTCTATGTGTGTTACCCAGTTTCCTCAGTGGGTTTGAGGCAGAAGTGGAGCTGGTTTGTTACTGGTTGATCTTTAAGACTGTATTTGACGGTCACTGTTCCCTCGGAGCCTCCTGAACTCTGTAAGAGAGAGAAAAGACAGATTTTTTATAATATAAACAAATGAGAGACACGTGTCTCTAATAACATTAAAGCAACGTTAAACCATCTCACCTCTCCTTTCAGTTGGGCATAAATGAGTGTCCTTTGACCCTGGAAGAGCACATTGATGGGAGGAGACAGTGTTTCAACAGTAAGACCATCTGGAAGGGTCCAATCCACAGAGATATTAACCACAGCGGGTTGCAGAGCAAACCTGAGCGACTGCATCACCTGATAGAGTTTGAAGAGAAAGAGAAACCATTGAGACATTTGACCAGGAAACATCTGTGTCTGTGAAATCCAGTGAAGAGCTTTACTTTGGGCTGCATGCGGTCTGTGTCTGTGATGAACTGAGCGTGACCAGATCCCTCTCTGTCCATTCCTGTGATGAGGGCGGCACTCGCACCCTCACCAATCCCGAACGAGAAACACCTGAAGACACGATCAGCTCTGTTACTGTTAGTGATGAAGATATGAATGATGCACAGATCAAAAACAGCAGTGATTTACCTGTGAGAGTGAGCGTGACTTTTCACCAGGTCCAGCACCTTTTTAGTGTTTCCCACCTCTCCATCAGTGAAGACGAAGAGCTGAAGAGAGAAAACATCATTAGAGTGCATTGTTCAGGTGTAAGCAGACGTGTTGTACCTGTCTGGGGTGTTTGGAGTGACAGCGCTGACTGTAGATGTGTTTTAAAGGCGGTAAAATCTCTGTGCCGCCCATGTCTGATTTCATTTCCTTCACTCTCTTCAGAGCCTGATCCATAGTTTTCTGTTTATACACGACACTCTTTCTGCAAAGATACACAGAAACACATTTCACCTCCACTGACACATTTCAAAACTATATATCTGTCAATGATAGATACTAACGGGAAGAAGGACTCAAAATGAGAGCCAAATCCATAGATATTGAAGTAGCATCCCATGGGAAGACTCTTCAACAGTAACAGCAGAGTGTCCTAAAGAGAGACATGGACAGATATTTAAACTCAACAGAACTCTTTGGACTTTCTTAAAGGGGGGGGGGGGGTGAAATGCTCGTTTTCACTCAATATCCTGTTAATCTTGAGTACCTATAGAGTAGTACTGCATCCTTCATAACTCCAAAAAGTCGTTAGTTTTATTATATTCATAAGAGAAAGATAGTCTGTACCGATTTTTCCCGGAAAAACACGACTGGCTGGAGGCGTGACGTGTGGGCGGAGCTAAAGAATCCCGAGCGCCAGTAGGCTTTTGCGTTGAGAGCGTTTGGAAGCTGTGACATTACCGTGAGGATAAAAAACCATCATCCAAAACAAACCATGGCTAACAGTCAGATTCAGCCGTTTATTTATGATCCAGAATCAGATCCCGAGGCTGAAACTGAACGAGAGCAGCAGCAGCAACGACTCGCTCCGAGCGGGGCTCGAGCCCCGGGTCTCCGGCATGGGAGGCGGACGAACTAACAAGGAGGCAGAGATATTGTAAGCAGTTTTACTCACCGCCTGCGGTTCCAACACACAATCGTGACCCTTTTTCATTGGGATTGCATCATCCTTAAGAAATAAACAATACGCAAATCCGTCGTCAAACTGGGCCTTGTTTGTAAAACAAGCATCTTCGAAATGCAGGGAACAAACAAAAACACTTGCACAACAGGGCTTGGGCGCCGCGTTGCATTCTGGGACGTGGCGGTCCTGCTGGCAGCCTCGCAAATGTAAATCAAATGATGAAGGTACATCAAATCGAACGAGAAGAAGCAGAGTTAGGAGAAAGAGAAAAAGATGGTAAAATCGTGAAAAGGTTGTGGGATTTATAGGGATACGCTAAATATGGATGCCAGGGACCGGTATGTGGACAAAATCGGCACTATTAACGGTTTGGATCCATATGAAATTCCCAACAAATAGTGGAGTACCGACTGAGACTTGCTGCCGCACTTTTGCATAATAGATATCATCGGCTACCTTGTTTGTTTTGTGAGCGCCTACACTTCAGAATAGTTCCGAAGCTACAAGTCATTGAAGTCTCACGTA
Organism: Carassius auratus; assembly: GCF_003368295.1. Classification (NCBI taxonomy): domain Eukaryota; kingdom Metazoa; phylum Chordata; class Actinopteri; order Cypriniformes; family Cyprinidae; genus Carassius; species Carassius auratus. Next base: position 2,788,578 of record NC_039292.1, read on the forward strand.
CAGTTCACAAATGGATGGGTATTTTCCTGTAAAAAATCCCGTTAGCTGTTCAATCGGACCTGTCAAGTCTCTGTGTTGTTGTCCCGTTGCTACTCCTTGCCCTTCCAGCGAAACAGCTGTTTTCAAACCATCGTTTTGCTTACTTGAAAGCAACCTTAGCGTGATGTTGTGCTTTTTAAGATAGCGTGGTTGTTGTGAGAGAGCACGATTTCACGCCAATCTGTAACTAAAGTCACGTTAGACCTAGCTTCACAAATCGCTTAACGTTAGTTAATGCAGCAGTTTTGTAGTTCGAATTTTTTATGTCAGCAGAGGGATAGCAACAAAAAGATGAATGTTGAAATTTACTGTATTTTGGGTGAGTAACCCAAGAAATTTCCCTTATTTTCAATGTTGACTTAAGCTAAATAAATTAATATTCAGGTGTTATGGTCTCCGTCGCGCCTCCAAGCAGGAAAGCGGTGTAAAGTTAATTCATTCTCATTTTATTTTCCCCATGGCGATTATATGTTGCGAATTTACACCCCACACTACAGAAATGGTTTACAATGGTTGAAATAGATTTTTAATTAATCAAATTAAGACACATGGATGAGAGAAGTATGTCTAAACACTGCGCAGTAGCCCGAGTAGGAGTAAATGAGGCTGTCAACTTGGTGGCCACGCCAAGTAATGACATCACGACGCCCAAGCCCTACTCCGTTGATGCTCTGTAAAAATAAACTCCATCCACTGGTCCCTTAATGCTGTTTTTTTTTTTGTAATCTGTGCAGGGTTGTCTTGCCCTGGCAACCAAAAACACACTTCGTTTGTGACTTTTCGCGACACTCTCGCTCTGATCAGTGAATGTCTCTGCTCTGCTCTGCTCTGCTATACGGGAGCGCGCGCTCTTCCATCAGAAGTGCCCTTAGGACCCATATAAGGAAATTCCGCTCCATCTAACGTCACACAGACCCATACTCAAAAAAAACTTTCCAAAACTTGTGACAAACCGGAAGGAGTATTTAGGGAACAAAAATACTCCTTCAAACGTACAAAATAATTTTTTAAACTTTGTCCATGTTTAGCATGGGAATCCAACTCTTTAACAGTGTAAAAAACTCAGTATGCATGAAATAGCAACACCCCCCCCCCCCCCCCCTTTAACACACATTTCTGGGCCCAGCAACATAAACACTATGTCACTATGTTAATTCTGTGAAGGGGTAATCAGTCTTATATTTCTGATTCAAATTAGACAAATCTACCTTTTTGCAACTGACGTTAAAATGTAATTGTGAATATTGAAGACAACAAAAACATGACTAAGTTCTTAAGACTAGAGTAATAAGTTTATGTACCAAAATCTTACTGTACACAAGTCATTGGTAATTTTTTCACAATTTAATAAAATCCCAAAACAAACTCAACACCCATTATAAATCTTTATTTGGACATGAAAACATCCTGTAAGTGATGATCTTACTTTTGCACTTTCAATGCGCATCTTTGCTCCTTTCCCATTATTCATCATGCTGCCCATACTGCCTGATCTGTCAATCATAAAAACAAACTCCCCTTGAGATTTCTTTACGTCCTCTGGGAACTCTGGGTACAAACTTATCATGACCACTGGGTCTCTCATCAGAGAGCCTGAAATAAAGAAATAAAGAGTCAGTGACAGCTTGGTCACTCAATCCCATAATGCCAGTGAGCTGCAGGTCGTACCTGGCAGGGCAGTGGTCACTCCTGTCTCCACTATAGCAGAGGGCTGATGGGTATCCTGATAGAACACAAACAGCTCAAAGTCCTTATCAAACATGTGACCAGGACTCAGATTCACCTGCACACATAAACAACACATGCTCCAAACTGCTCTGCTCACACATCCAGATAAACACATGAAGACACACGGTACCGTGGCCTGAGTGTGATCAGACTGCAGGAACACTAGAGAATCCAGAGAGCAGTTGGACTCTAGTTTGGAGATGGGCTTTGGAGAGCTCACATGGACACTGAGAGTCAGCGTGTAGGGAACAGCTCCACATCCTGATGAAATCTCTGAGACGATACCAGCACCTGAACCTGACACACACACACACACACACACACACAGAGTGTGTTAGAATCAGCTTCTCTCCTCTAATAAAGTGTGTGTCAGAGCTGCTGCAGTACCTGCTGGTGTGTATCGAGGGTTGAGTACAGCCGGCAGACAGAAGCGCAGCGAGTGGTCGGCCTGCACAGCGAGCTCAGTGATGTAGATGATGGTGACAGCAGCGTTCTGACCCGCCGACAGACACCCGACACTCAGTCTGAACACATCAGGACTCTCTGCGCTCTCTTCCAACAGAAACGCCTGCTGACCCGAACTCACAGCATCATCATACTGATCCCTCGCCTGCAAGATACGGTTTAATTAAAAGGTGACATGTAGTATGAATATACAAATCAATGTCCTGCAGATTTCTATTTGGACTCACGCTTTCTCTGTCCTGCACCTCTGCCACAATCTCCTGCTCTCCGATCTTGGCACTGAAGTGGCAGACAGCAGCATCAGCAGGAAGAGGGAAGACGAACAAGGCCTCCAGGGGGCGCTCTTCCTCATTCACATACTGCAGAGTGGAGGAGACTGTGGCTACATGATCCTGAACCCGAACCTGCACTGAGATGCTCTTCAGAGGCACTGAGTCACACAACAACAACACAACAAATACAGAAGAACATCATCACAAAATCAGAAGAAAACATCACAAATATATCTCATACAGCTCTGATTAAAAAATATTTTATTAGACATTAATAACATGAACGCATAGATATATCATTAAAAAATTGTGAACAAATAAGAATGTAACATGGGACAACTTGCTTCCTATGACATGTATAAAAAATACACTTCTTGAGACAGGACAACATATTTCAGCCACCGGAAACACCAGAGCCACACCTTTATGTTTTCAATGTGGAACTAGGCACAGCTAGAAAGTAGTGCTTCTGCTCAAACCTTATAAAAAGTCACTTAAACTGTTTGCGCTGTCGATCATAACATGCTACTAGAGAGACTGGAAAACAGGGTCGGGCTTTTTGGGATGGTTCTCAAATGGTTCAGGTCATACTTAGAAGGGAGGGGTTATTATGTGAGTCTAGGAGAGCATAAGTCTAAGTGGACGTCCATAACATGTGGAGTCCCACAAGGCTCAATTCTTGCACCGCTCTTGTTTAACCTGTATATGCTTCCACTAAATCAAATAATGAGAAAGAACCAAATTGTCTATCATCTATCACAGCTATGCATATGATACCCAATTTTATCGCCTACTGACTAAAGGCCCACTGACTCCCTCTGCCTGACTGAAGACATTGCATTTGGAAACAAAGATGAAGTTCAACGTGAATGCATGCCTTGATTCTATGGGCCAAACAAATAAGAATCAATTCAAGAAAAATTATGTGATTATTGAGTCAGACCTTAGTTTCAGCAGTCATGTCAAAAAAATCTATAAATCAAATTTGCAATCAAGATGTTTTGTCTCCAGTCAAGACTTGGGAGAAACTCATTCATGCCTTGATCACCAGCAGGGTGGACTATTGTAATGGAATCCTGACCAGCTTTCTCATAAACAACATTAGACAGCTGCAGCTCATCCAGAACAGTGCTGCCAAGATTCAGACTAGAATCTGAAAATCTGTGCATATCACGCCAGAATTCAGAGGTTCTTACACTGGCTTCCAGTTAGATTTAAGATTGATTTTAAAGTAATTACTAATTTATAAATCACTGAATGGGCTAGGACCTCAAAAAACATTGCAGATATGCTCATTGAATACACAGACCACTCAAATCATTAGGATCAAGTCAGTTAGAAATACCAATGGTTCACTCAAAGCAAGAGGAGCTATCGGTCTTTGTCAGTCACGTGTGTTTATTATGTGTGACGTCACTGATGTGTTGCTGCCTCCAACCTATTACTTAAATAATACTATTTTGTTTACGGTACAAAAAATGATATCATTTACTTATGATATCATTTACAGGAACTGGTAGTTTTGGCACTGTGTGCAGGTGCCAAGTTCTGTTGGAAAATGAAATCTGCATCTCCATAAAGTTGGTCAGCAGCAGGAAGCATGAAGTGCTCTAAAACTTCCTGGTATATGGCTGTGTTGACCTTGGACCTCAGAAAACACAGTGGACCAACACCAGCAGATGACATGGCACCCCAAACCATCACTGATTGTGGAAACTTTACACTGGACCTCAAGCAACATGGATTGTGTGCCTCTCCTCTCTTTCTGAAGACTCTGGGACCCTGATTTCCAAAGGAAATGCAAAATTTACTTTCATCAGAGAACATAACTTTGGACAACTCAGCAGCAGTCCAGTCCTTTTTGAAGTGAGACACTTCTGACGCTGTCTGTTGTTCAAGAGTGTCTTGACACCAGGAATGCGACAGCTGAAACCCATGTCTTGCATACGTCTGTGTGTAGTGGTTCTTGAAGCACTGACTCCAGCTGCAGTCCACTCTTAGTGAATTTCCCCCACATTTTTGAATGGGTTTTGTTCCACATTCCTCTCCAGGGTGCGGTTATCCCTATTGCTTGTACACTTTTCTTCTACCCTTCTAGCTCTGTGAACAGCCAGCCTCTTTTGCAATGACCTTTTTTGTCGTGTCTTCCTTGTGCAAGGTGTCAATGGTCGTCTTTTAGACAAGTCAGCAGTCTTCCCCATGATTGTGTAGCCTACAGAACTAGACTGAGAGACCATTTAAAGGCTTTGCAGGTGTTATGACTTAATTAACTGATTAGAGTGTGACACCAGGTGTCTTCAATATTGAACCTTTTCACAAAATTCTAATTTCCCGAGATACTGAATTTGGGATTTTCCTTACTTGACAACTTTTTGATGATATTCTAAATATGTGACCAGCACCTGTATTGTTTTCTTAAGTTGAAGATTCTATGATTGTGCCAAACATTTCTGATTACCATTTTAATGAGTATTCTTAGAAGTGTTAACTGATCTGTCTAATATAATGTATAGTGCCATGATGCTTGTAAACATGAAACAGTTGGGCACACACTTACACTAATTTCTCTGTGAAAATGTCTAAACAGTCGATCACTGCTACAATGCATCCGAAGGACTCCACAAACTAGTGAAGCATAATATTGTGCCTGTCAAAGTTGTGGTTGTGCAGGTGGATCTAATCTGAGATGCATAAGGTTAACAGAATTATTTTAAAGGTCTTATATTAGGTCTGATATGAGAAGCAGCATGAAGGCATAAAAACCTTAATGGCAGGAGTTCTCAATTCTGGCCCTCAAAGTCAATTTCCTACAGAATTTAGCCTCAACCTCAATCAAACTAAAAAAAGACCATAACTTTTTAGTAATCCTGAAGACCTTGATTTGACTGTTCAGGTGTATTTTATTAGAGTTGAAGCTCAGCTCTGCAGAAAAGTGGACCTCTAGGGCCAGAGTTGAGAACCCTGGCACTAAAGGTTCGGCATACCTGTGTAGTACTTTATGATAATTGTCACCAAAAAACTATCAGACATCCTAAACCTCGAGTTTACACCACAGCAGTCTGTTTTCTTCTGCGCAAATATAAGTTAAATTCAGTTTGTGTCTCCTCCAGGCTGGTGGGTCAGCGTATTAGCTGACTTACTGTGTAGTCACACCTATATGAAATGAAAATGTACTGTAGTACTTTTCAAAAGTGTAAGAAGTAAAAAAAACAAACAATTGTCATTAGAAATGTATTTTAGTTGAAGTATTCAGTTGAGTAAAGTACAAACTCCCAAATCAATATTCAATTTCAGTAGTGAAGTAAAATAACTTTGTATTTCAAATAAATATTTACACCCATGCACAAGATGACTGCATATCATGTCATGGTAAATGATCTGTCACTTCTCCATCACTCCCTGGTTGTCTGTTGTTTACTAGCATTGATAATCCAAAAACAAAATATGGATATAAAGTTAGCGAAGAAAAAAATAAAACAAACACATTTTAAAAATCTCTTACCTTTATGAAAATGTCAAGAGCAAAATCACATAAATGGATAGAAGTTAGCAAAGTGATGTTTTTAAGTATCATCTTTGCAGCACAAGCCATCATGCTTCTTGGTTACCACTACATAGTGTCAAAAGTCTTTCATCCAAAAGGGAAACCTAAAATATCTTTCTTTGTGGTGTTTTTTTTTTTTTTTTTTTACCTTTTCTATCGTGTGATTTACTATCGCAGACTGTCACATAACAAGACAGTAGCCACCCTACTAACAAATCTTGGTTCCCAGAACGTTCTTTTTTAAAGCTAGCTTTTGGTTAGACAGGAAAGTTTTATTTTTGGAAATAGAACGTTAGTTTCTGGTTTGTAAAACGTTATTTCGTTTCGTTTAACGTCAGTAATCCAGCACACACACACGACCCAGTGTAACATCAGTATGGGGCATGGAAATTATCTATATGGATGCCTAATAAGTTTTATAAAAACCATATCCTGTTTTATCTATTGTTTAAGTAATAAAAATAATCTGAGCTAATCAACTTCTCATAAATCTGTCCATACGGGATAACGTTACCCAGATTTTAAATTTCTTCTGCACCAAATAAATATCATTTCAACACAATGTATGGTTTATAAAATATGACATTAATTCACGCACACACACACACGCATGTAGGTGTGTGTATATATGTGTGTGTGTGTGTGTGTGTAATAGTAACAATATAATATAGTAATACCAGTAGTAATAATATAATAGTAATAATAAAAAATACTTTAGTATATTAATATTATTATTATTATTATTATTATTATTATCATTGGAAAGTTACAGGGTTATAAAAAATACACTGAGAATAACCATTAGAGAACGTTCTGTATTAGTTACTTTTAGGTTGTTGGGAACGTTATTTTATGGTTACAAAAAAAACTGAACAATAAAACAATAAAAAGAACGTTCCCCTAACGTTACTATTTAGTTCCCCAAAAACTAACGGTCTGTGTTTGCTCTGCATATAAATCCAGATTCAAAACACATCAGTGCAGCCGCGCATTTACTGAATGAGCACCGATTAAGTATCGTCATCTTTACTTGTTTAATTTTTAAATAGTATTAACTAGGCTAAGTGTTTTTGTTGTTGTGATTATTTAAATGTAAAGCACGTTGATTAACTATTATGATATCCACAGTAATTACATTAATACTGTAGATAAAGCCCCCGCGTCTGTAATAACACCACAGCTCTTACACATCATGAAGAAAGTTTTAATGTAGTTAATAGTCCAAATAAACCGGTGAATTCATACCTGGTACATTATTCTGAGAGAGAAGACCGTAGTTCTCCATTCTCACGCTCCGTTAGAGGAAATCACTCGAAGACCTACTTCAAAAGTGAATGAAAGTGAAAATCAAACAGAGAAACTACTCTGCTGACACGTCACGATATTTAAATTAGGCGCAGGTTTGGCTCATGAATATTAAGGTCAGGAGCGAGTACCATCAGATTTTTGAGCCAAACCAATTTTCTATGCGTCTTCCACGGCTGATTATTCCATTAATGATAATCATTCTTTGTGTATTAATGTTTTATTGTATCCCTTTAATTACTATTTCATGATAATGACATGCTGACCAGAGATTTTGCTTTGTCATACAGCTGCCCAAAAATTATTTATATATCACTGCATTAGATATGTTACTGATATATGCACTTTTATAAACATACGCTTTGTTATTAACTTTTAAATGCATCATGCAAAAACGTTCTTTGCATGAAGATCCAAACTACTGCATCCAAACTACCGAGACAACACAAAATGCCAAAACAGCACATCTATAGGAATAAATATATATTGGAATAATGTGCAGGTAATCATTTACAATACATAAAGTACATTTTATTTATATAGCACATTTCCACATAGCAAAGCCATCCAAAAATACATTTAAAAGAGAAAGAACAGAAAAAGAAACACTTTTCAAAAAGTCAATAAGGTCGGTTTTCTTTTCATGATGTTTTATAAAAAATAATTACAGTAGTCTACTATTGAGGTTGACTGAGAATTTTCTATTGAATATTAAGAAAATAATTAATAGAATAAATAATCAAAATATTTAATAGACATTTTCAATATTTATATTATTATGAAAATAACAACAGAAATATTTAATAATTGTATATGCAATGCTTTTCGGTATATATATAAAACTCCTCAAATTTTGCTCTTTGCTCTTTTTTTCTCTGCAAATAAACAATGAAAAAAAAAAAACAATACTCACCAGAAAACAGCATACCACAAATGTTTAATATCAATAAATAATTTCTCTATATGTAGGTGTGAAACAAAGCAGCTCAGCTCAGTGACTGCATACCCAAAAATAAAAATCAATAAAATTATTAATCAGTGCATAAGACAAGCAATAGACAGGTAGTGCATTTAAACAGTCCCTGCATGAAAACAGTGTTTTGTGGGTGTTTGTGGGTCTTCAGTGTTGTGCGAGTGCTCTCTGGCAGTGGTACAGGATGCAGTCTGGGAGAGCAGGAAGAGGAGAGCGCAGCCACATGGCCAGAGCATCACCGTTCACTCTGCAGTGCACAAGACAGGGAGCGCCGCTGAGCAGCCGACATGCTACGATCCCCTCGGAGCCTGAAACCACAACACATGAACCTGAGTGATGTGCTGCTTTCCTAAATAGTGTTTCAACTATAGTCAGTTATGATGCAATTTGAAATGGAACGTAAAAAGGTGACTGCACATCACGTTAAACGAAGTGATTTGTTTATTTTTTACCAATGATGTCCACTACATGTAGCTGTAGGGCGTCTCTGAGAGCGTTCAGGGTGGTTCTGAGCGGGTCACTGGCATCTTTGAGCAGTTTCAGATTCTGTTTGACGTCATGAGACAGAGTCAGCCAGAGTTTGCCATATTCCTCGGTGGTTAAGACCAAAGGCCTGTGTGTGATTTCATCAAAATGAGTCGCATACAGTTAGAAAGCTCCAAACATGGTGAAATACTTTGAGGCTGTTATTTGTATTTCACTTTCATTTTATATTTCATTTCATTTTATACAGAGAAAAAAAACTTAATTAGAAACTGCAACCTAAAATCTGTTACAATGTGCACATCTTTAACCTTAGAGGAACATTCACCTTCAGAAGATTATTTAGGATGATTTTGTTCTCCAAATAGGTGAAATGTTCTTTACAACAGAGCAAACAATTCAATATAGATATTTACTATTTTTGCATGCATATCAGGGTGTATAATTGTGTATATATTTGATTATTATAGTTACCTAAAACTTAAAATACTTCTACTAAAAAAAAAAATAAGGCAACATTTATAATTTTCTATTTTGATGTCATAAAATAACTAAAACTGAGATTTATGCACATTATATAGAAATTTCTAAAACGTAAAGAAAAACTAAAACTAATTAAAATAACCAAAAAAATAAATAAATAAATACTAAAGCTTTAACTAAAATTAAAACATATAAAGGAAATATTAAAAATAAAAACAAATTCAAAATATTGATAAAAATACAATAGCATCTCAATGATACTAAAATCACACTGGTATACATTAATTATTTTTATTAACCAATGTATTTATTATTGTTATATATTTTATAGTTTTATCATTAATTATCTATTGAAAATAAATTACTCCATTCTTTATTATAATTTAGCAGATTACAAAAAAGATTTTAAAAAGAAAAGAAATCATTATTAAATTAGTCATTGGGTCACAGTTTATAAATAAATTATGTACAATCAATATTTTAAAAGTAGATTTATTTACACTAAATTAAATCAAATCATGCATTGATTTATTTCTTTAGTAATAATTTCTAATGGTTGCAAACGAATGTAAAGTAGTTTGATGTAGTTTCAGACACATTACCTGATGAAGTCTGCTGTTGACAGTGTCCCAGAGAAGGGGAGTGTGTTTGTGTGTCCCGGTTGTGTTTGATAAGAGACGGTCCCGGTGAAGGACACGTTTGTGTGAGGGTTGTCCATCAGCAGAGCGTAATGACACACAGACGTACTCCTGCCCTCCAGACAGTTCATGACGTTCCCTCTCAAACTCGCCGTCTAAGACAGAAGATCTGCATTACATCTCATTTCCTGTTATATGATATTCTAATAATATCTTGTGACACACCTCCAGCTCGTCACAGGTCAGCTGCACTGCCACATCTTTGATTTCAGTTTCCGTGCAGTTGGATATTAAGATCACAAGCAGCACAGCTTCATCTCTGAACAGGCGGCAGGAGGACAGAGACAGGCTGGGGTCAGAGGTCAGGCGGATGACATCAGAGTGAGGTAGGTCTTTGAGGTCAGCAGGTAACAGTGCGGTCAGATCTGAAGATTCGGCTGGAGGATGTTTATCCTGGATCGTGTTGGGCCGCACTAGAACCAGATCACCACCCAGTATCTGAGACGTGTTTGTGCGTCTGTCTTCGTTTCGAGCCAGACCATTGGCTGTCGAGGATTTTGGGGTGTGGCTAAAAGCAGATATGGATGTGGCTGGCTCCTCCTCCAGCAATCTGCCGTACAGGAAGCTGTCAGTCGTGCAGTGAGAGGAGGATTCGGAAGACCTCTCGCTGGTGCCTGATGATGATGATGACGAGTGTGGGCGGGGCTTCTTTCTGAAGCGAGGGGGCGGGGCTTCAGATTTTCCCAGCTGAGAGGAAACAAGCAGAGCGAGAGGATATTTAGTTCCATCAATACAAGATACTATTGTCTCATAAAATCCATCATTTTCTCACCAGAGACACGGAGCTCCCGGCTCCCAAACCAACAAACAGAGAGGAAGCCAGCTGCTGTGTGTCCTGGTTTTGCGTCGAGGGCTCCGGCTGTGGCTCTGATCTCTCTGCTGCCTCCTGTTGGCTGGAGGACTGAACTGCAGCGCTGGGTTCATCCACCGGAGGTGCTGTTGTCTCTTTCTGACGAAGATACCCATCTTTCCCCCAAACTCTCTTTACACCCTCAAGAATCAGAGCGCTGGAGCTGAAATGATACATAAAGTTAGTATACAACCGTACCATGTATACGCTACTGTTCTTAAGGTAGGGGTCTGTAATCATTTTTAATATTTTTGAAAGAAGTCTCTTAAGCACACCAAGGGACCGTTCACACAGAACTCTAAAAGCGCTCAGTAATGGTTTTTAAAAAAGCACAGCACAGATCGCGAGGTTCTCAAGAGATGTGCTTTTGAGACGTGATGCTATAACGAAAATAACAGGATAGTCAAACAGCAGGATATATAGAGAATATCAGGCTTTTTTTTAAAGAAACAGGCATTTAAAAACACGCCACTCTTGTACGAGACGTTGCAAAAGACACTGGAAATTTTTCACGATTGTGAAAAACATTTTTTCAACTTAAATGAACTGTTTTCTATTTTAATATATATATTAAAATGTAATTTATGTCTGTGATGCACAGCTGTATTTTCAGCATCATTAGTGCAGTCTTCAGTGTCACATGATCTTTAGAAATAATTTTAATATGCTGATTTGCTGATTTAAACATTCTGATTATCATCAATAGCACAACTGTTTATACAACTTATTTGCAAATATATTTTTAAAAAAAAATTGTCTGTGTTGTTGTCTCTGTGTACTGGAAGCTTATGTCACTGAAACAAATTCCTTATATGAGCAAGCATACCTGGCAATAAAGCTCTTTCTGATTCTGATTTCTGATTTAATGCATCCTTGCTAAATAAAAGCCTTCATTTCTTTACACAAAGTGGTTGTGTACAATCAAAGGCAGCATGTTACACAGATACCCACCCAGCCTTCTGAGAGAGTTCAGTGCTGTTTCCCGAGAGTCCCGAGCTGACGGACAGAAGTGTGGGAGACGGTCTGTCCGTGATGCTACATGATGACAAACTTACTGGCAGAGAATAACTGTACGGCTCCAGATTCAGTGCTGGAAAACAAAAACAGTCCGTCAAACAAGCTAGGAAAGACAAGAGGCTATAGAGTTTACTGTAGTCTAAGTAACAGTAAGTTGAGCGCACCTCTGTCCTCACACAGCTCTTCCTGTCTCTGATGAGGGGGTTTATACGGTGCAGCTCCTGCAGCCAATGCCTCGGACACAAACCCATCCAGAAACGACAGAGAAGAGTCAACCTGTGAAGAAAACACACTAACTATTTGTATTGTATCTTGATCTTTCTATTCATCAAACAGCTACATCATTCATTCCTTCGTTCTACATCATCTTGAAAACAATGTCATAGTTTATGTAGCAATATGAAGCAGCACCACTGTTTTCAACACTGATAATAATCAGAACTGTTTCAAATCAGCGAAACTTGGAGACTTTTATGGCACTTGGTATGTGAACACACAAAAAAAAATAGTCAAAAAAGGCAGACCAAAGGAAATGAATGGGAAATAAACTGGAAAACACAGAACATTTTATGTGTGCAATCTACAAATCTCCCAAAATGCTGAAAACAATTGCACAGCAATGGAGGGGTGAAACTCTAAAACATCTAGAGTGCAAAATCAACACACCAACTCACACACGCACAGACACACACACCTATGAACTAGTGACTGTGACACTGCAACTAATATGTAAAATAAAATCAATAATTCAACTTCAATGCATTAAAAAAGTGGACAGCAAGGAATGGGTTACACTCTAAAACATCAAGAGTGTAAAACAGATACATCCACTCACACACACACACACTCACTCACAGATACACACATTTATTATGCATAGAATTATACAAACTCAAATTAATTGGTATAGCCAAAATAAATCATAAGAGTGAAATAAGAGGTTAAAATCCAGGATTAAGCACAGATAAAGCATTCAGTTCATTCTTGTTTAATTTTTATAGAATTTTAATGTTATGTGTAACAAAGTGCTTTCTGTGTTCAGGTTTGAATGTAATAATAATGCAAATGCAACATTTGAAACAACAAAAAATTTAAACCTTGACAAAAAGTAGTTTTTGAGAATACCTTAAGGTTCATTTAAATCCACAATCTAATAAAAGTTAACAATTCTGTATAAAAACAACTAGGAATTCACAAGCCTGGCACCTAGTGGTTACATCATGAAATTACAGGTTTTTCTGTTTTTTTTGTTGCTCTCACCAGAAGGTGCTATTCTGCCTTCAAAAATTTGATTTTAAAAGCATAGTCTCTATTTCATTTCTCAATGTTTTTTTTTTTTTTTTTTTACTATTTTCAATGGGGGGGGGGGGGTTATCATAATTATTGCATAGCTATTAATTAGTACTATGACATTCTCTAAAAATACAAAAGAAAAAATATTACTGAACAAAAATATATAAGATTGATTTTACTGAAAAAATAAAAAAAATAACATTTCAGGTGTCCGGTCACTTTTGACCTTCCAGACCATGAGTGTGACTCTCAAATGAGGAGCGCACAAGGGTTAATAAGATTAATTCGTCATAATTAGGAGAAGCAATCAGGCCTGTTACCTCCATGCCGTCCCAGGGAGCTCCACGGGGCAGGACCCGCTCATAGAGCAGTGAGTCCTGGGAGAGCTGACGCAGCTCCTGGGCCTGCTGACGGAGCACCGTGTCCTGGGAGGACGAAAGACTCTCAGCCAGCTCCAGAATCAAGTCTGTCTGGCCCTCAGAGATCTTGGTCAGCGCTGAAAGAATCCAGACCCGTGTCTCTGAGCTCACGCTTCTCTGATCCAGCAGCTTCGTCAGGAGACGGATGACCTCGCGCTGGTCCACCGACTCCTGGAGGGGAGTGTATTCTCCAAGCACCTGAGCGCACACACACACACACACACACACACACACACACACACCGGTGAACAAATATCTCTTGTGAGTTTCCAGAAGAAGACTGATTTCATTTGCTGTTCATTTCAGTAGGGTTTGATGTTTGCATGCTTCTAAGCTAATAATAGGCACAGAAATGCACCACATATAGGGCTTATTTTATCAGTTTTATTAAAAAAGTATGCAATTTATACTTCTATTACAGGTTTAAAAGGATTCCATCCATCCAAGGAGTCATCCAGCTTTTTTCCTACCAATTATAATGCTGTATTTTACTTTAGCATAAATGTTTTTTTATATATTAACATTAATTTCTAAATATTTATATGAAACTATAAATAAAATTAAATAATATTATATATTAAATTGGTTATCTGCTATAGCATAAAAAAACAATTTAAATGTAATATATATATATATATATATAAATGTTAGATTTAATTAATACTAAAGAGTAAATGTTTAATAAATAACAATTATTTACTAAAATTTAAATTAAATATTAGATAATTATATAATGCTTAGAAGACGATTAAAATTCAGAAAATATCAGATGAAAACTGAATTGAGCTAAATAATGAAAATATTGTCTTCTGTAGAGCTAATATATACATTTATTTACCTAATAAATGTATTTTAGCGATATATATATATATATATTTTTTTTTCTGAATATTTTCCCCTCAATTCACCAACCTTAAATGTTTTTTTAGCCAGTCACTAGAATTTAATTCAGCCTTATAGCAGAATTTGTTTTGTGAATCATCACAGTGTGCGTGTGTGTGTGTGTGTGTGTGTGTGTGTGTGCCGTACACACCCAGCTCATGACCTGTAAGAAGCGCTGGGGCAGACGAGAAGCGTCTCTCTTCAGCACGGTCAGATACGAGTCGACAGCATAAAGCCGTAACTGATCATCTTCCTCTTTAGACTCTGAGCCTGAGACGAAAGCATCCGAAATATAAAACCACACACCTTCCACTACAGTTTACAGCTCTTAGACTGTCTGTGCGTCTGGTTTACCCTCCGCCAGCAGTCGCAGGAAGTTGTTTGGGACGTCCTGTTGCAGCAAATCTCCACCAGTGGAAAAAACATCATTCATTGTCTGAATGAACCACGAGTTATCCGGAGCAAACCTAAGGGTTTTCATAGGAACATACCAGCGGACATTCAACGAATCTGTGTTCGTTTTATAGGAAGTAATGCATGTTAATAAACTCAAAAAAAGGATATTTTTCAGCGAGCTCTGCGACTTTTCCAACCAGATGGATGATGGTGTGCTCGTCGTTGCAACCGTGCAGGAAGTCCAACATCTTCTCAACGATCACGGTCACATTCTGAGCGTTTGTGATCCTGAACAGCAATTCAAGAGTCTGAGAGAGAAGAAAGAGGAGAACACAAGACCCTTGAGTTATTAAATCAGTTATTGAGATTATATGTGAGAGCATCACATCGGTCAACCAGGTTTTGATGTTATACAAGTTGGATTTTCTCTGTGCCTTTGTTGTTCTCATGCCATGATTATGACAAACGTAGGTGTGCTCTGTTCATCACCTCTCTTTTAATCGTGTAATCTGCGTGGTCCAAACACTCGATGATGGTCATCTGATGCTGCAGGGCGAGTCTAGCATCATGCTGGACCACATACGTCAAGGCTTTCAAACCTGAAGAGTGCAGCGATACGTGAGCAGGTTAAGAGAGCTCGGGTTAACTAACGCATGAGAAACAAAAGCAGGAGCTTTACCAAGATATTTGAGGTTGATCTTCGGAGAAAGAACAAAATTTCCGATGCATCTCGCGGCTTTTTCAAGCAGCTCAGCTTTGGGGTGGATGGTGTAGACGGCCTTCACACACTCATACAGGATCGCTGAAACACAACAGCGTTTATTTTACTGAGAGAGTATGGTTCAGTTCATTAGAAGAGATGATTTCGATGATGAGCAGAAATAAAACAAACAGACAAAAACAGTTCTGCATTGTGTGTGTGTGTGTGTGTGGGGAAGTGAAAAATAAAGTGAAGTACTAAATCATTAAAACGTTAGTCAAATTAAACAAAAGCTACATAGTAATCAAAAAATTATAAAAAAGCAAAACAACTGAAAGACAGATTATGTATTAGTTGAATTAATTGTGATTACAAATTACGGTTTGGTCAATTAGAAAAGATGATTTACAGTTATTAGTTACTCTTGGATTAAAAAGCATTAAAAATAAATAAAAAACTGTTCTGCGTGATGGTTCTCAAACATAAAGAATTAGTATTGGTAACAAGACACTAAAACTGTTAAATATTGTTTTTGCTGACTGAAATAAAGCTGTAATAAAACAAAAGCATCAAATAAAAAATGTAAACTTTAACAAAAATTACGAAGGTTTTTCTGGTCAACTACCTTAAATAAAGTACTTTTAATTAAAATACAAAACTACTAAAACTTTAATAAAAATAAACAAAATAAAAAAGCAGTCGTAAAATGAATA
Organism: Carassius auratus; assembly: GCF_003368295.1. Taxonomy (NCBI): domain Eukaryota; kingdom Metazoa; phylum Chordata; class Actinopteri; order Cypriniformes; family Cyprinidae; genus Carassius; species Carassius auratus. Next base: position 2,804,838 of record NC_039292.1, read on the forward strand.
AACATAAAAAAAAGTTCTGCATAGTGGTTAATCAAACACTTATAAACGAATGGTATCGGTTATAAGCACTGTTATTATCATTAACTAAGTCTAAAACAACTTATTAAAGATTGTTTTCATTAACTGAAATAAAGCTGAAATATAATATAATGAGTATTAGATCAAAGATGTAAACTTAAATGGAAATGAAGACATCAACAACAACCTGAAATACCAGAAGTTTAGTTGAAGAACTAAATTACTGAAAACAGCAGCACAAGAAAAGATGATTTTACCGTAAGTGATGTTGTGGTTCATTTCCGCTCTGCGCAGAGACTCATCCAGAACGTCATACATCATCTCACTAGTGCTGAAAAATGACATTACAATTTCAGTTTTTAGTGCATAATGTAAGCATATAAAGCATAAAAGTGTTTGGCCCTCGGTACCTTGGGTCCTCTCTCCCGAGCAGCGAGAGGATCCTGAGCAGCTGGATCTGAAGCCACGGCGCAGGAACGCTGTGATAGTCAAACTCCACCGGGAGTTTCCCCCCACCACCTGCTTCAGGATAGTGACCAAACTTCCCGTCAGGTCCTTATAGCCGTCTGGACTCTCCTGATGAAGAGAAAGACATGCATGATGAGTATTATATGGTATTATATTCTCAGGTTTAAAGCCCAAACTGTTTGCTGAAGACTGACCGTGATCAGCTGTAGGTAAATATGTAATGATGATGTCATGACACCCGGATCTTTGTCGCACAGGGCTTTCCGAAACTTGCCATGAATGTGCTGGACTTGAGTCGGAGCAATGAGATGAAACTTATATAACGCCAGGACGGCTTTTCTCCGAATGATCTCCCTTGGACAGAAAAGAAAGACAAGAATACGTGACCCTGGAGCTTAAATCACTGGGGTATATTTGTAGCAATAGCCAAAAATACATTGTATGGGTTTATATATGTAAATATAATCAAAACTTAATTTTTTATTAGTAATATGCATTGCTAAGAATTCATGTGGACAACTTTTTAGTTGTTTTCTCAGTATTTTGATTTTTTTTGCACCCTCAGATTCCAGATTTTCAAATAGTTGCATCTTGGTCAAATTTTGTCTGATCCTAATAAAGATGATTTATTCAGCTTTCAGATGATATGTGAATCTCAATTTTGAAAAACTGACACTTAAGACTCGTTTTGTGCTCCAGGATCACATATGAGTTATTATTAGACTGAGAATCAAATTGACCAATATGCAAATTATTTTACCCATATTTTTACACACTTTTCTTAACTGGAAAACTGGTTATTAGTTCAATAATATTGCAACTTCTGGTACAGTGCATGAATATGCATTCAACAGGAAACTAGTGTTCAAATTAATATTAAAACAATATATATTACAAATATTTAGTGTAATAATAAGTGTTTTGTTAATGTAATTAATAATATTATTAATAATAATAATAATGTATAAGTGATGATTCATTATTCTTATGTTAAACAAAGCAAAAACTTAGTTTATTGGACATTTATTGTCATAATACTAAATAAATATTACGTGCCCTGGCAATGTTTAGTATTAAAATACTAAAACTGACATAAAAGCTGTATACAGAAATATAGATACAAATTATAAAAATGACAAAAGCACACCATAAAATGACTAAAACTAAAATATAAATGGAAGCTAAAAATATAAAGGAAATGTAAAATATTACTCAATACTATAATATTATAGAAATAATAACAAAATAACACATATGTGACCCCGGACCACAAAACCAGTCATTAGGGTACATTTTTCATAAATTGAGATTTATGCATCATCTGAACGCTGCATAAATCATATTTCCATTGAGGTATGGTTTGTTATGATAGAACAATATTTGGTTGAGATACAACTATTTGAAAACCTGGAATCTGAGAGTGCAAAAACGTTTTTATATTGAGAAAATCATCTTTAAAGTTGTCCAAATGAATACTTAGCAATGCATATTACTAATAAAAAGTTAGGTTTTGATATATTTATGGAAGGATATTTACAAAATATCTTCATGGAACAAGATCTTTATTTAATATCCTAATGATTTTTGGCATTAAAGAAAAATCTTTTATTTTATTTTTATTTTTTTTGGCTATTGCTAAAAATATACCCCAGAGACTTAAGACTGCTTTTGTGCTCCAGGGACACACATTAGCCATTTTAAAGCCTTATTTATTTGGTTTTTAGATATCTTCAGGTGTTGAAATGAGAAATGAGTTGTGTGTACTGTTTAGGAGTGAATCTCTCGGGCTTACTTTGGATGCGACAGCTTGTCTTCCACCAGAGGAAGGACAGCAGGTATCATGTCTTTGGGAAACACCTGAGCTACAACAGTCAGCGCCATGCACGCTTCGATGAGGTTAGTGCTCTGAAGATCCTGTCACACATGCATGAGACCTTCACCCACACATTTTACATAACAGGTCCAAATAAAGCTAACAAGAACCGAGCTCACTTTTAATACAGTGTTTACCAGCAACAACAACAACTCATGGCCTTCATTGAGGAAGAGAGACACCGCAAGGTACCCTAGAACATAAAGAGATTAAAATACACAAACATTTAATCAAATATTGTTATATTAAAATGCATTTTATTCATAATTTGTACACTGAGGCAGATTGTGGACGCTGTATAAAGTGTGCTGTGCATCTGTGACGGTGAGGCCTGGAAACGCAGTAACATACCCACTCTCTTCTCCAGCACTCCGCCCTGCTGGGCCAGTTTGATGGCGTGAATGTAGGTGAAGGAGGCATCGTAGCCCAGCATCTCACAGTACATGGCTCGCACCATGACCTCTCTCATCTGCTTCTGTAACACACACACGGAGGTCAAAGCACCAGCTTCTGAGTGACCGTGATGACGGTAACATCTGTATCGCTCACCATAGTAGTGTTGGGAGATGAAACCTGCTCTTTCATGGCAGACAGCTCCTGTTTGATGAGGTTCTCCTCGTCCTGCAAATGAGATCATGCATTTGTACTAACTTGCTATTATTAATTTTGATGCTGGAAGTGGCCACCTTATTGCTGTTCACTTTATTTATTTTTATAAATATTATGTTTATATTTTTAATATTATATAGCTATTAATATTTTAATATTTATTATTATTATTTAACACATTATTACTTATATATATATATATATATATATATATATATATATAAAATGTATTTATATATAAGTAAATTATACACAATAATGTTAAACAACCTTTACTATTATTCAATATTAGATCTTTATTTAATATGTGGTTTCTAGGACCTTAATAGTGTAATATTTTTGTATAGTATAAATAACACATAATAATATATTTTTGTTTTATATATATATATATATATATATATATATATATATATATATATATATATATATATATAATATATATATATATATATATATATACACACACACACACACACACACACAAACGCACACTATTAAATAATTTACTTACCATTTAATAATGAAAAAAATATAAAATTAACAATACAAATATTCTGTATTATCAACTATTTTTTTTTCATTTTCTTAATATAGTACTGATTAAATAACTTACACTGAAAGCGAAACCACTGTCTCTGCTTTTCCTGTCAATGTCTATATTTATGCTTCTTTCTGTGATGTCATGTTATTAATAAGCGAATGATTAACTCACATGTTTAGATGTCAGTTCTGTGATGCTCTTGATGAGTTGTCTTAATCTGTTGGTGATTCTAGCAGCTCCGGTTTGAGAATCAAATAAACCCGGCAGAGCAGTGAGGGTTTTCTCCACAACATCGCTCATTTCAGCACAACAACACAGACAAGACCATACATAAAGACGAGTGCACTACAGAAGGACAGATACATGTACAACAGTCAAAACACACCGAATGAAAACACAAACCAGCATGACTAGACTTTCTCGACGCCTACAGGAAGTGCGCTGCTGCTTTTCATAATAAAAGTCCCTCGAGCGGTTTTGCAGTTACAGGTTGCTCATCTGCTCTTAAATTTCATTTTTATTCTTTAGCATTTTCTTAAGAGTTGTTGTCTTGTAGTAACCTTGTTTTAAATGTATAGCACTTTGGTTCAATGCCATTGCTGTTAAATGTGCTTTAAAAATAAAAATGACTTGACTTGACTTACAGGAATTATTCACCTAAACACATATCTAAATGTATGTCTATCTATTAGTTTTGTGTAACAATTCAGGTATTTATTTTAAAGACAACGAAATTAAATATCAATTAGATATATTTGATAATTAGAATTAGATATCAGAAGAATATAAATCTGAGAATTTTTTACAAAGCTACATAGTTTTCTTTATTATTATTATTCATTTTTACAATTTGGTCAATGTACAAAAACATTAAACAATTAAATTAATTACAAATTATTATTTAAAAAAAGAATTGATTTTGGTTCCAGCAAAAAAAAAAAAAAAAAGGTGGGGTGGTGGTCTTTTCATTTTTGGATGAACTGTCTAATTATTAACTCTAGAAAACTAGAAAACTGTATGCTTTACTGAACAGTTACTATTATTATGAAATAAGTGATTAATTTAATTGCTTAAAACTGATCTAATAACAACAAAAACAACTTCTTGAAACATGAAATAAAGAGACACCACATACATTTAAGCATTTAGAATCCATTTATTTGGTTTAGGTGCAGGGATATATGTGTCGATATGACAACCTATATGATATAATGGTGTATACACTTTGCTACAGTAAGAAAGAACAACTATAATGGCATAGTAATTAAAAGACAATGAGACCATAGCGAGTAAGAGACAATAACTAAATCTGTTCGCTTGCATATTAGAAACAGAGTCCGCTAAACAATCTTTATCTTGACTCATAACAACTCAAGCAGTCAGTCGAGACATCAGTGTCTCTGCTGTGCTTCAACCTCATGCACAGGCCTAAACAACATGGAATATGTTTATATTTTTAGATTAATGTTTTAGATATATGATTTCTTGGATCATGAGCTCAAACACATTCATACACATAAACTAGAACGCTGTCATAGAAACAGAAGCCATCCACACCATCCAAGTCCATCCCATAATACCAAGCATGCCTAATGTGCTGATTAGAGTTGGATGCACTACAATCCCTCTGTATCATTTCCTCTACTGAGCTCAACACACTATTAAAGTCTGCAGCTTATCCTTGAATCCAGACGTCAAACACAAGCAGAGGTTCAGCGAACATTCAGGCCCAGACCTGGAGAAAGACGGAACGAATGTGAGACTTTCATCGCAACACTTAATATACTTTAATTGTGTTGTGACCTTTTTGTCTACTGACCCGTAATGTGTGATCCCAGGATCCCGAGCAGAACGCCGTTCCGTCCGGAGAAATGCGGAGAGTGCTAACTCTGTTCTCATGTCCAAACAGGATGGACACGCGGGTGCCCTTTAAAACGTCCCACACGTTGATGGTGTAGTCATTGTAGCCACCAAACAGCAGCCGCCCTGCAGGAAGATATTAGAATATCACAGACAACAAACTCCTTCAAATAATAAAGCAATCTTGGTTATTCTTGTTAACAAAAAAAACTATATATAATAATAATAATATTATTATTCATAATAATACATACATGCATCCATACATACATGCTACATACATACATACATACATACATACACACATACATACATACATACATACATACATACATGCATACATACATGCTACATACATACATACATACATACATACATGCATACATACATACATGCATACACACATACATGCATACATACATGCTACATACATACATACATACATACATGCATACATACATGCATACATACATACATACATACATGCATACACACATACATACATACATGCATACACACATACATACATACATACATGCATACATACATACATACATACATACATACATACATACATACATACATGCATACACACATACATGCATACATACATGCTACATACATACATACATACATACATACATATATACATACATGCATACATACATACATACATACATACATGCATACATACATACATACATACATGCATACACACATACATGCATACACACATACATACATACATACATGCATACACACATACATACATACATATATACATGCATACATACATGCATACATGCATACATACATACATGCATACACACATACATACATACATGCTACACACATACATACATACATGCATACACACATACATACATACATGCATACACACATACATACATACATACATGCATACATACATAGCATACATACATACATACATACATACATACATACATGCATACACACATACATGCATACATACATGCTACATACATACATACATACATACATACATATATACATACATGCATACATACATACATACATACATACATGCATACATACATACATACATACATGCATACACACATACATGCATACACACATACATACATACATACATGCATACACACATACATACATACATATATACATGCATACATACATGCATACATGCATACATACATACATGCATACACACATACATACATACATGCATACACACATACATACATACATACATGCTACATACATACATACATACATGCATACATACATACATACATACATGCATACATACATACATACATACATATATATGTTGTCGTCAAAATTGTAAATAAACTTTGCAGTATCTGCAAAATGTTAATAATTTCACCAAAACAAGAGGCATCATACAAAATGCATGCTATTTTTTAATAAGTATTGACCTGAATAAGATATTCACATTAAAGACATATAGTCCACACGTCAAAATAATAGTTGAATTTATAAAAATGTCCCCGTTCAAAAGTTTACATACACTTGAATCTTAACACTGTTGTTAGCTGAATGATCCACAGCTGTGTTCTTGTTTTTTTGTTTAGTGATGGTTGTTCATGAGTCCCTTGTTTCTCCTGAACAGTTCAACTTTCTGCTGTTCTTCAGAAAAATCCTTCAGCTTCAACAGATTCTTTGGTTTTTCAGCATTTTTGTGTAGTTGAACAGGGACATTTTTATAAATTCAACTATTATTTTCTCATGTGGACTATATATCTTTAATGTGAAATATCTTATACAGGTCAGTACTTATTAAAAAAATAACAGGAATTTTGTATGATCCTTCTTATTTTGGTAAAATAATTAACATATTGCAGATACTTCAAATATCACTCAATATGCTTACCGCTGAGGGAGAAATCCACACTAGAGGCTCCAAATATGATGCTCTCTTTAGAATAAATGGCCACCTCTCTGTCTGCCCTCAGGTCATAGAGACGACACTGTAAAGACAGAAAATAAAGATCAAACAAATGAAACACATTTTTTATTATTTAACTACAGTAGCTGTTTACATGTTTTTAATGAAGTCTCTTCTGCTCATCAAGGCTGCACTGATGTGCTCAGAAATACAATAATGAAATATGTTTTATTTCAATTTAAAACAGCTGTTTTCTATGAAAACATATTTTAAAATATATTTTATTCCTGTGATCAAAGCTGTATTTTCATCATCATTACTCCAGTCTTCAGTGTCACGTGATCCTTCAGAAATCATTCTAATATGCTGAAGAAAAACAGTGTTGAAAAGAGTAGTGCTGCTTCATATTTATGCAGATACCATGATATACTTCCATCGTTTTTAATAGAAACAAATGCTTTTATTCAGCAAATATAAATGTGACATGACAAACATTTATAATGTCACAAAAGATTCTATTTCAAATAAATGCTGTTCATTCTATTTATCATAGAATCCTGAGAAGAATAAAAAAATGCTTACAAAAAATATTAAGCAGCAAAAACGTTTTTTACCAGTGTTTATTTGATAATAACAAGAACCAGAGAATAATAAACGAACACTAATAATAATTGAGCATTAGAATGACTTGAATGCATCATGTGAGACTGAAGACTGGAGTAATGATGCTGAAAATTCAGCTTTACAACAAAGGAATAAATGAAATGTTAATATATATATATTACAACAGAAAATGGCTTTTTGCTAATTGTTTAGATTAAATAAATGCAGCCGATAAGACTTCATTAAAAGCATTTAAAAATCAAAACGTTTCCAAACTTTAGACAGGTAATCATATGAAAATAATGCGAGAAGGGAAAAGACTCACAGTAGCGTCATCTGAGCCTGAAGCGAAAGCATCTCCGCTGGGATAGTACCTGCAGCAATAATAAAAACACTACTCAGTAACTCACTTAACACCACTTCAAAGTGCTGTAAAGTCCCTTTTAAGACAATCAGATAAGTCGATGACCTATTAGCACTCTTCCAGGGCTGTACGCTTACACAGACTATAAATACTGACCAGCAGTTTTGGGGAAAGTTACTTTGAAAAGTAATACATTACAATATTGCAATACTCCCTAAAAAAAAGTAACTAATTATGTTAGTTACTTTTTATGGAAAATAATGCGTTACATTACTTTTGAGTTACTTTTTAAATCTGGGCAGGGCTTGCTTGTTTGTTTTTAATATAAAAAATTATTTTACAAATATAAAAGCCCTTTTCAAAACAGAAGTGAAATGAATACGACTCAGGCTGAAGGAAATGTAAATTCACGTCTGTACAGTAGAGGGCGCAGCTCAAACATCTATAAAAACATCAATAACAAAAATGAAACAGATATTTGTAATTTTTGCTTATTAATATGGTTGAATTAGATCATTGAAGGTCAGTAGCAAAGACATTTGTTGATAAAATGGGATTAAAAACATAAATTAGATTTGCATTTGATGGTTTTTATTCATTTTGAGGAATACTGAATCTGTGCAGTGAAAAGAGTAAATAATGTTCATATTTAATCTAGAACTACAGTAAGATCATGTTCACACACAACGCTCCGCACTAACTCCCGATTTCTCTCAACATGGCAACACGAGAGCTGTCAGTCAAGACATGGGAAACAAAGTAACTAGCGTGCAGTGGTGGACAGTAACGGAGTAGCTTTACTTCGTTACTGTACTTAAGTACATTTTTCAAGTATCTGTACTTTACTGGAGTAGTTTTATTTTGAGTAACTTTTACTTTTACTTCACTACATTCCAAAGCATAAGATCGTACTTTTAACTTCACTACATTTCATAAAACATATCGTTACTCCCTATAATATATCACGTGCTCCGACACGAAGAAGCGGTGTCTGATTCATCATGAACGAACTGAGTCTTTTCAAAATAAACTTTACTCAGATCGCGAATTGCACCAAACGATTCGTTTACGAATTAGAATGATCCGATTGCAGCTGTTCTGGAGTCGACCACTCACTGATTCAAATGAACCGTTTAGTGTGAGTCTCCTGAAGTAAGAACTGGGAGATCTTGTGAGCGTGCGTGCGTCTGATGTTGCTAAAAGTAAGTTATTAATGTCGAAATTTAGGATTAATTATTGTAACTGAAAATCATATTTAGGTCAAAATTGTCAGTTGTTTGGGAACTAAATCCGCTGTAAAGAGTGAACTATTTAAGCCCACTGAAATGCTCCAGTGCAAAGCAGACACATCTATCAGCGTCTCCGTGTATTAGGTTAAAAAATAAAATAAAATAACCTTAAACTAACACAGATTATAAATAAAATAACTTATGCTTGTCCAAATTCCCCGCAACCTTAATATTAACAGTTTGGAAATGGAGTTATTTTTTACATTCTTTGGTCGAAGTTTTCAGATCGGCAATTCGGAGCCTGTTCGCGACTCGGTTGATTCAGATCGGGACTTCGGAGCCTGTTCGCGACTCGGTTGATTCAGATCGGGACTTCGGAGCCTGTTCGCGACTCGGTTGATTCAGATCGGCAGTTCGGAGCCTGTTCGCGACTCGGTTGATTCAGATCGGGACTTCGGAGTCTGTTCGCTACTCGGTTGATTCAGATCGGCACTTCGGAGCCTGTTCGCGACTCGGTTGATTCAGATCGGCACTTCGGAGCCTGTTCGCGACTCGGTTGATTCAGATCGGGACTTCGGAGCCTGTTCGCGACTCGGTTGATTCAGAGCGCCACTTCGGAGCCTGTTTGCGACTCGGTTGATTCAGAGCGCCACTTCGGAGCCTGTTCGCGACTCGGTTGATTCAGAGCGCCACTTCGGAGCGTGTTCGCGACTCGGTTGATTCAGATCGGCACTTCGGAGCATGTTCGCGACTCGGTTGATTCTGATCGGGATATCGGAGCATGTTTGAGATTTTTTTTAATTCAGATCTGGACATCGAAGCAAGTTTGTCAAACGGTTAATTGGTGATAAATGAATATTTGGACTTTAGGCTTTTTTTTACCTGTCGATTCAGCATGTACATGGACCCACACACAAAGGTGGACACACTCTAGACTAATCATCAGTAAAGCTCTAAACTTTTCATCCATTGTTATTAAGGACGTTATTCAAAACCGCTCTGAAAATAAGTAAATATTGTTAGCTGATGCTAACTGCAGGGCTCTCAAGTTTTGAACTGAGTTCAGAGTGAGATTTTTGCGGCGGCCGCGATGGTGGCAGGGGTTTGATGGGGATGGGTATCTGATCTCATAAATGACACATATTCTTACAAATAAAATAATATTTATTTAATTCAGCATTTATTTGTGTGTGTGTGTGAGTGTGAGTGAGAGAGAGAGAAAATGGTCAGTGTTGTTTATTGTGTTATATAGCACTGTGGTTCCAGGCCAGCCATTTTTACTGTCATGATCGATGACAGGGTTCCATCAAGTGCTAAGCTGTTCCTGGTTTTGGTCTCGTTTAACCCCACCATGGAGAAAACCCTCTCAGCATAGGCATTTGAATGCGGGAGCACCAACACCAATGCAGCTATTTTAGAAATCCTCCCTGCTTATGTCCCTCACACCTTGATGGACACAGGAGTTTTCGTCTGCAGACTAAGCACCAAAAAGAGCTGGTGGTTCCCATTGTGATGAATGGCCATCGGGTTGACCACTCCTTCTTAAAGGAACACCTATAGGTGGCAGCTCTACTTAACCCTCTCTTTTTCCCTGTTTCCAGTGGGTTCTCCACTGTTTCCTCTATGGTGTCCTCCACAGTGTCTTCCATGGACCCATCCTCTACTGGCACCCTAATTGCCTCCTCCACTGTCTTCTCCACAGTCTCCTCCTCTGACCTAGCCACCTTTTTAGGGAGCTGATCTTTTAGAGCAAAGCATGAAAGAAAGCTCCTTTGCCTCTTCCCCTGACATCTTTGAAATAGATGAATGCAATAATTAATATTATACATTGGATAAAATAATGAAATATCCTAGGCAAAACGTTTTCAAAATGGGGACCAGGATGTTGTGTAGTAGAAATACAAGGAAAGAAAAAACTACAAATAATTCAAACTATTATGGGTACTGCCAACAAGTATTATGGATAGGCCTATTATAGAAGTCTCTTATATAAAACTGTCAAAGTAGCCCCCATCCCCTTCAACGTGTAACGTTAGCTATAAAAAAATAATAATAGTGGGCTAATAAAAGGCGCAAAAGCTACGGCCGACCACGTATGATGGCCAAAATTGCGTGTGTGTCGGGTTCATAATAACCATCAGACCAAAATATATCTTAGACTGTTTTAAAAAAAATTTGAAAATGCATATATTGAATGAAAAAAATAATAATCATATAGTGAAAATAGGGGTCATTATCTTGGCAAGTCAATGGAGTTGAACAAAAACTGGGGGGAGGGGGGGTCACATATATTCCCCATGGTGCGATGACTTAGGCCTACTGTACTCATAGGATGTTCTTCTCCCACGTTGATATGTCCGTAGAAATTAGTTCGGCGACATGTAAATCATTTAAAATGTGACAGCCGCTGTCCTCTTCTGTAACCGTTACGTTACCTACTTAAGCGAGAGTCTGAATCTGTTTTGCGCACCAGCCTGTGGAAATCTTACCCAGATACAGCAATGCTATTTTCTGATTGGCTGATCGGTAGCTATATTTTTTTTTATTCGATTAGCTGGTGCGTCTCAGGGCCGTCGGGGAACTCACTTGATTCCTCTACGTTACCTGTTTCACTGTTTACAAAATAGCGCCGCGACTTGGTGGGCGTTATCCTCATAATGTCTCTGCGTGAGAAATACAAGGTGTGGCGTGTGAGCGTGTGAACAGGTTGAAATGCGTGGGTCTCACGCCCAATGCGTGAGACTTGAGAGCCCTGTAACTGTTTAGCTAACAAGCTTGCTGGTGCTAACTTGAGGTTATTTTTATAAATAATGTCCAAATATTTTTATTCAACCTATATATATATATATATATATATATATATATATATATATATATATATATATATATATTACATCTGGGTAGAAAAGAAAGGATGTGATGTTCAGAACATGGTTACTACAGTAATTATCAAAGAGGGGAAGAGATGCACCCAGTTTGGCCATGGGTGTTTTTACACCCCAGACAAGGTTTGAGAAGGAAAAAATCATTATGAAAATATAATTATATTTTCCTTAAAATCTTCAGGCCTTATTATCATGTCATATATAACTGTGATTTTTTGTAAAACAACAAACTTTAAAATACTTTGTTCTTACTGGTGAAAATCAGATGGTCATCTGTTTTCTCTCAGGTACATCACAGTGTAAGCTTCACAGTGAACATCACTCTCATCAGCGTAGTCCATATCAACAACAAAAAAATATCTTGACTCCATATAGTGGTTATTTTGGAAAAAAAATCCCAGGTATTTTGAGCAGTAGGATTATAAAAAAAAAAAGTGCTAATATAAAATTAAATTAGCCTATATAAAATTGTAAACATCTATCTTTCAGTACTTTTTTACTTAAGTACATAAAAAATTGAGTACTTTTGTACTTTCACTTGAGTAAAATTGAAAAAGGAGTACTTTTATTTTACTGGAGTAATATTTTATTATACATATCTGTACTTTTACTCAAGTACTTGATTTGTGTACTTCGTCCACCACTGCTAGCGTGACTTATTTAAAAAAGTAACTCAGATATTTCCTTCTAAATTAAAAATATGTTACTTTACTAGTTACTTAAAAAAAAGTAATCCGATTACCTAACTTTACACCCAGCATTAGCTGTCACCAGTGCTGTCAAGGCCTTAAAATGTTACTCAGTACGCCTTTTTTTTGCTTTGACAGAATCTGAATAGAGAAGAGGCACTCACCGCACGCTGTTGATGTCTGATTCATGAGTCTCAAAAGACTGGACGCACTGTCCCGTGCGCATGTCCCAAACACAAGACTTCTTATCGCAGCCCTGAGAGACGCGAGAACATGTCAAAGGTCACTGCACAGGCACGTTAACAGCTCGATTTAAAGGGACAGTTCACCCAAAAACGAAAATTCTGTCATTAATTACTCTCCCTCATTCCGTTCCAAACCTGTTTATCTTCAGAACACAAATTAAGATATTTATTTGTGTGAGTAATTAATGACAGAATCTTCATTTCTCAGTGAACTATCCCTTTAAGAAAGCAAATAGGGTCAATTATAATCTCATGTTGACTGTAGGGTATTGTGTGACATTGTTTTTTTTAATGGAGGCTTTGTGTGGTTTGTGTTTGGCATCAGCGGCTCAGTTCCCACCCCTGACACGAATGTGTTTCCGGTCTCAGAGGGGGCCAGATCCAGACACAGCACATCAGCCGCGTGTCCATGGAAGCTCTGCAGCATCTGACCGCTCTCTACATCCCACAGAGCACACGTGCCATCACCGCTAGACGTCAGGATCTACCGCAAACACAAAACACACCACAACCAGTCAAATGCAAGACACAGTCTCATTATTTCACCACGTATTCACACGTACCTGCATATCTGAGTTAGTAAAGCAGCATGCAGACAGGTAGTTGGTGTGCATGGCCACTGATTTCTTCTTAGCGGCGAGGTTTTCATTCTTGTCCAGAGATAGAGGGTACACAGAGCACTTATTGTCCAAGCCACTGCAAAAAACATAATAGGTGTAGTATGTAATATTGACAGTTAATGGGTAATGCAGTCCAAATTCAAAATAATGCAGAGAGTTGTTTCTCCCACCCCTCCGTCCTCACTAGATGCAATGCTCACGCGGGTTGCCAGATTGAAGATATGCAACAGGAACGAGCGCAAATGACAATGGATATTTTGTATTATTTACTAAACATGTAATTAAAGTTTAAAGTGTGTGACATCTAAATGAAACAAAATAAATATTGTTTCCTAAAACTCCTAAAGCTTTCCAGCCTTTACATAGGTCACAATTGGTGTATTCGGATGTTTATTGCTCAAAGATAGCGATATAATGCTTAGTGAAAGAGCCCAGAGACTTACCCACAAGCCACTGCACATCCAGAGGGGGCGTAAGCACAGGCCATGACCCACGTACAGGGCATAGTCACCGCATGCTCCTGTCAGCACATTTAATATATTAAAACAACCTTATTATAGCTAAAAAAAAAAAAAAAAAACATAAAAATATAATTCTGGTACTTGAAAATTAAATTAATGGTACCAGAGACAAAAATAAATAAACATATTTTATTTCAGTTAGTTTCCACAGAAACATTTTCATTTAGTTTATATTGATGTACTAAAATAACTAAAACTATACAAAATTTATAAAAATAGGTAGACTTAAAAAATTTAAAAACTAAGAGAAATTGCAAAAACACAACTTTATTTCTAAAAAAAATTTTTTTAAATGAAAAAAATAATAATAATTGAAAACTGTATCTATAATAGTATCTTCATTAAATACTGATTATTAGTAATATTTTATTAAAGATCAAAAAGATTTGAAACAGAAGTTAAATAAGATACATTTTACATCAACATTAGTCAAAAGCATAATGTACATAATTATATAACATAATTAGTGACTAATGCTATAGGTAAACTTTGGGGATTTTTTTTTAAATATGATATTGCCTTTTAAATCATGTAAAATCACTTTTTTGAATGGTCAGGTTCATTTTACCTTATTTGTTGTAAATGCATCCCATACAATCACTTTTCCATCCTAAAATACAGAAGAAAATTCACTAATTATTGATACGATTACTGCATTTCTTTTGCGTCATTTGCAAAAACTGTGTCACTGTGAAAGTGATTTATAGACTGACCTGAGATGAGCTGACGATTCTCCTCTTGTCTTTACACCAGTCCAAACACAGGACTTTATTTCCATGGCCTTTCAGAGTTCGTCTGGTCTTCATGATAAACTGACCCAAAGCCTCAGTCTTCTCCGCCACTTGATGTACTGATGGAAAAGTCACAAGATTAATGCCATTTAGTTTATTTCCTGTTTTTATTTTTCATTAGCCTGCCTGCAGTTAATTGCATATTATCAAACCATTAGTAAACAAGCCTTAAAAAATTATAAATAATGAATGAACAAGTTAATAAAAAGTAATGAATAAATAAAATGTGTAAATACATAGAATAAATGTTAAAAATACTTAATAAATAACACAAAATAACTGAATTAAAAAAGCTTAAAATGGAATGAAAATTCTCCTTGTTAATTAATAATAACTGTATTTTTCGGACTATAAGTCGCACCTGAGTATAAGTCGCATCAGTCCAAAAATACATGATGAGGAAAGAAACATATATAAATCGCACTGGACTATGAGTCGCATTTATTTAGAACCAAGAGAAAACATTACCGTCTCCAGCCGCCAGGGGGCACTCTATGTCTTCAGGGTAGACTACAGCAGCACTGAGCAGCATAGAGCGCCCTCTGGCGGCTGGAGACGGTAATGTTTTCTATTGGTTCATTTCTCTTGGTTCATGTCAAATTAATTTTGATAAATAAGTCGCACCTGACTATAAGTCGCAGGACCAGCCAAACTATGAAAAAAAGTGTGACTTATAGTCTGGAAAATACGGTAGCAGTGCTGTTATTGTTGTTACAAAAATTATAGCTGAAATAAAATAAATATTAGATTACAAACTTAGATCCAGAAATGTTAAAACTGTTATTTTGATACACTAAAATAAAATGAAAAAAATCTAATAAAAAAATCAAAGCTAAATATAAATATTTTATAACAATAAAAAAAGAATGAAAATGACAAAAGCACATAATAAAATTACTAAAAAAACGAAAATAAAAAATATGATACCACTTAACAATAAGGTTCATTAGTTAACATTAGTTAACTACTTTAGTTAGTTTGTGAACAGTACCGATACAGCATTTACTGTATTAATCTTAGTTCATGTTAATTTCAACATTTACTAATTCATTATTCAAATCAAAAGCAGTAAATGCACTGTTAATTAACATGAACTAACAATGAACGACTGTATTTTCATTTACTAACATTAACAAAGATGAATAAATACTTTAATAAATGTATTGCTCATTGTTTTGTTTTACATTAACTAATGGAACCTAGAACCTCTTAGTAATTACTGCCTTCTTTCTCAGAATATCATAATGTGATGTCACAGCCACCATCGTCATCACCATCATCATCACCACAACCACCATCATCATCATCATCATCATCACCATCATTATAATTATCACCACCAACATCACCAAACCATCATAACCATCATAATCATCACCACCGTCATCATCATCACCATCATCATCATAATCATCATCGTCACCACCATCATCATCACCACCACCACCATCATCACCATCATCATCACCATCATCATAATCATCACCACCATCATCATCATCTTCATCATCATCATCATAATAATCATTACCACCTATATCATCATCATCACCATCATCATCATAATCATTACAACCTATATCATCATCATCACCATCATCATCACCACAACCACCATCATCATCATCATCATCACCATCATTATAATCATCACCACCAACATCACCAAACCATCATAACCATCATAATCATCACCACCGTCATCATCATCACCATCATCATCATAATCATCATCGTCACCACCATCATCATCACCACCACCACCATCATCATCACCATCATCATAATCATCACCACCGTCATCATCACCACCTATATCATCATCATCATCACCACAACCACCATCATCATCACTATCATCAACATCACCATCATCATCACCACCACCATAATCATTACCACCACCACCACCATCATCATCATCATCATCATCACCATCATCATAATCATCACCACCGTCATCATCATCACCATCATCATCATAATCATCATCGTCACCACCATCATTATCACCACCACCACCATCATCATCATCATCATCACCATCATGATCACCATCATCATAATCATCACCACCATCATCATCACCACCACAACAACCACCACCACCACCATCATCATCATCATCATAATAATCATTACCACCTATGTCATCATCATCATCACCATCATCATCATAATCATTACCACCTATATCATCATCATCAACACCACCACCATCATCATCATCGTCTTCCTGAAACCTGCTCAGTTTATCTAAATGGCTAATAACTCCGATTTCCTCTTCAGTCAGGCTTACTGTATGCCAGCTATGGTGTTGACATACAGAATATCTTCATTAAAAACACACACAGAGACGGCGCTCGGTTCTTACGCTCGACATCGTGCAGTTTAGCTCTCTCCTCCTCCAGCTTCGTCTTCAGCGTTTCAGACTCAGTTTTGAGCGTCGCCAGAGTGTCGCTGGGCTGCGCAGCCATTTCCATGATAAAAGACAAGATTTCGCGGAGGCGAGGAGTGTTTTGATGGGAAGAAGAGCCTGGAGACGGAGGAGAGTCAGTGGAGACGGAGAGCACGGATGATGGCGTGACGTCATGAGGGACGCGCGCGCACTCGCTCGCTCGCTCTCTCTCTCTCCAGCATCCGTCTGAACCCCCAGAGAGGCGCTCGGATGTGCTTTATTGTGATCAATTTGCGCTTTCCACGCCTGCAAGGGCTTCTCAAATCCCTGACTGGAAAACATATGCTCTATGAATTCAGTATTCCATTTTATTACTCTTGCGATACAAATCACTTATAAATAATAATAATAGTTATATATATGATTATATGAATTATGATTTTACACACATACACACACACTTGTTTAAAAAAATGAAACATTTTGGTAAGGCCATATGTTGTATTTGCCAATGCTCGTCTATATATACACACACACACACACACACACACACATTATATAATGTAAAACAAAAATGGTAGTATTAGTTGTTGCAATGATTAATGCATAAACGTTAAAGATATTAAAATGTGCCCTGAAGATTTTCTTGACTGTATTAGTTGGAGAATACTCAACTGATCACTGAAAATAATAAGAATTAACTCCAAAGAAAATATTTCAGTAATGAAATAATGGGGAAATGTTTAATTCCAATAATAAAATAATAACAAAACATCAAAACTGAAACCATAGTTTAAAAAATACACAAAAATAAAATTGCTAAAACAAAAATTAAATGAAAATATAACCGTATAATAAACTAACCTTATCCAGTATATTAATGCTATAATATTATATGAAAGTAAAACATTGCAGAATTGAAAATCGGGAAGGATGAGCCAAAATACTATCAAAAACTGCAAGAAGAATCATTTTAACTTTAGAAATAACAATAAACAATGAAAACATGAAAAAAGTGTATCAAAAATGGTCCTGAAAATATGCTTAATTTTTCTTTCAATTTATTGTTTTGTATTTTTGTATGAAGTATAATGCATGCTTGCACTCAGTGAGACTGAGATTACTGGTTGAAAGATTAGTTCCAGGGTTTTCCATCTCTAGTCACCAGAGCATTAACCATAATAAACATTGCATTTGAGAACCAAGAGTGCTAAGAGTGAAGAGAGAAGGAATTATTTGGTAGTTGTGTTTATTGATTTATACAAAAAGTCAAACGAAGAGCTATTTGTGACAATTATTTAGGATTTACAAAATGAAGCTGAGCATTTGATGTTGGTTTGGGTCTTTAAATGTATTTTACAGAGTCTGTTCATAGTTGGTCTCATAAAAAAGCTGTTCTAAAAGAGTTACAATCTTAACAGTATTCATTCAAAATACACATTTA
This sequence comes from Carassius auratus, assembly GCF_003368295.1. Classification (NCBI taxonomy): domain Eukaryota; kingdom Metazoa; phylum Chordata; class Actinopteri; order Cypriniformes; family Cyprinidae; genus Carassius; species Carassius auratus. Next base: position 2,823,911 of record NC_039292.1, read on the forward strand.
GAGAACATGATTAAAATCTTTACAAATAAATCAAAACATACAAGAGCATTAATGAGTTAATATTAGCAAATCAGCTACTGTGCGGTGTTCACATGATGCATTCATGTCAACACAGATGCACGATGACGTTAAGCACCCGTCCTGATATAACCAAGGTCAGAGGTTAAAGGTCAAATGCGAGTGACGAAGCCCAGGCGGAGGTTGCTGGGCACCTGTAGGAGCTCTAGTGCTTGTGGTGAGGAGCAGAAGGGAAAGGTGACCTGGAAACGATACTGTGAATCCATCATCAGCTGAGACGACCCCTCGCGCTCCTGAAGCAACGCCTGTTAACACAGAGACCAAACAAGGGCCAATCAGACGATGCTCCATTCTGTTCATTTCTATTACCATTCAAAAGTCTGGGGTTAAGTATGATTTTTTGTATGCAAGTTAATGCTTTTATTCAGCAAGGATGCATTAAAGTGACAGTAAAGACCTTTATAATGTCACAAAAGATTTCTGTTTCAAATAAATACTGTTCTTTTGAACTTTCTTTTCATCAAAGTATCCTAAAAAAAAGACAAAGCATCATTGTTTCCACAAAAATATGAACGAGCACAACTGTTTTCTACAATGATAATAACACTAAATATTTCTTGAGCAGCAAATCATCATAATATACTGATTTCTGAAGATCACGTGACACTGAAGACTGGAGGAATGATGCTAATAAAATTCAGCTGTGCATCACAGGAATAAATTACATTTTACAATATATTCACATTGAAAACAGTTATTTTAAATTGAAAAAAATATTTCACAATATTACTGTTGGTGAGGAGACTTCTTTTATAAACAATAAAATGGTACCAACCCCAAACTTTTGAACAGTAGAGACTGTGCTTAAAAAAATAAATGAACCTACCTGCACTTTGCGGACAAACGACGGAGTGACACGCTTTTCAAAATCATCAATGGGTGTGTAGGAGTTAAGGATTTTCACAATCTACAAAACCAGAAAACAGTCAGATTTTATAAATGATAAATTAAAAACTGACATTCTACGGCCGATATAGCCTTCATATAAATGAATGAAAGGCAAAGCACCTGCACAGGAGAGAGCTCGGAGCATCTCTGCTTGATCTCGGCTGCGTCTTCATCTGTGGTCTTGTTGACTTGAAGAATCCAGGCGACCTGAGAGAGCGGTCCCAGTGTTTCCATGGCACAGCTGCTCTGCAGATCCTTCTCTCGCAGCCACTCCTCCAGATAACTGATGTTACACCTGAAAGAGAAAGACGCTTCACTAAAACAGAAAGACATACTACCATCTGTGCGGTAAGCATTATGTTTACATCCATTTGTATGTGCACAGAATCACCTTTGTGCACTATTCCAGAGCACACTTCACATATCCCACAATGATGCAATGCACAATTTACTTTCCATTTAAGTGAAGTATGAACTGAAAACAAATGAGCATCTCCACGGTGTGAATAGTGCATGATCGTGTGTTTGAAAGAGGCGGATTATGCAAGTTTCTGGTTTAGAATTATCATGGTAGTTTATTAATTAAATTAGTTTGCTCGAATTTAGGACATAATACAATGAGTGACAGAACTATGCGCATGTTCTGTATTCATGTAAATTTATTTTGAAACTTTCCGGAACGTTTTTTGAGACTTTGGACATTTTTACAACTGGATACAACTCTTTAGCAATGTAAATTAATCATAATGCATGAAATAGCATTAGACATCCCCTTTTAAACAGCAAAGACATTATGTGACCCTGAAGCACAAAACCAGTGTTAAGTCTCTGGGGTATATTTGTAACAATAGCCAAAATACATTGTACGGGTCAAAATTTATTTTTCAAACATTAAGTAAAGATCATGTTCCGTGAAGATATTTTGTAAATTTCCTACCGTAAATATATCAAAACATCGTAATATGCATTGCTTAAGAATTCATTTGGACAACTTTAAAGATGATTTTCTCACTATTTAGATTGTTTTGCACCCTCAGATTCCTGATTTTCAAATAGTTGCATCTCAGCCAAAATATTGTCCGATCATAACAAGATGCAAAGATGATTTATTCATGATGTATACACCTCAATTTTGAAAAATCGACTGGTTTTGTGGTCACATTTATAGTACTATAAAACAAAACCATGACTTCTGATCAACTCAGTGCATCCTTGCTGAACAGATCAGTAGTGTATATATGCTGTGCATTGTGTAGTAAGGATGAAACAGATGTAGGCACCTGATCTGCATGCCCTTGCGGCAGGAGCACAAGTCCTTGCGGAGCAGAATGCTGTTGATTGAAGTGGCTCCGATGAGGAAGAACAGCTGTCTAATGACCTGACCCTGCAGCTGCGGCTCCATGCCATGCTGCGTCATGCTGGTGTGAAACGCATCGAGCTGCTGAAGGATGTCTGTCACACTGAACGGCTCCGACCCGCTGTGGTCCCCGCCGTCCTCGTACACGCTGTTCGAGCGCTTACGGAAACCTGTGGGCTTCATGCTGGAGATACCCTGAAGACTCTCGTGCTCCAACATCCCAGGGACTGAACGGAGAGAGCGGATTGGTTAACGAGACGGAACAAAGGAAAATGCATGAAATGAAACGCCAATGCATTCGTACTGATCATGGGGAAGAGCGCGTCCTCCATCACGCTGATGAACTGATGGTAGATGTTGATGGCGAGGTCGCTGAGAATCTGCCGGTGCTCTGACAGGTCGAAGTTCCTCAGGCAGTTCTTGTTCTGGCGAGGAGTGTTGTGCTTCATGAACTCCTGGTGACGGACGGGATAGAAAGGAGCTCAGTGGTTGGTTTCAGGAATGATACAAGTTAATAAGCGTTAGAGTAGAGAGACTTCACCTCGTCTCCGCTGTACTGTTTGAGACAGTTGAGGAAGTGATATGTGTTCGAGAGCCAGAAGGACAGAACTTCAAAACTCTCCTGGTGACTCTGAAATCATAGACAGCATATAATCATCATCATAAAGTGACGTACAGCGTGTTTTAATCACATCTCTGAGGATTCTGCAGGTTGGATGTATTCTGATCGTGTGTTTGAAAGAGGCAGAATATGCAAGTAGCAGGTTTTGAATTATCATGTTAGTTTAAGAACTGCATTAGTTTCCTTGAATTTAGGACATAATACAACGTGTGACAGAATTAATTCATATTTAAATTAAATTAAATTAAATGTATGCATTTATCCAAAGCGACTTACAGTGCATTCAGGCTATCAATTTTTAGCTATCATATCATACCATATTTATTTCATTTATAGTCAAAAGAACATTATATTTAGCTTAAAGCAAATTAAGTATGTTTACACTTATTCTATTTTTGCAGTGAAATTATATTTTATTACTGTATTTATTATTATTTTAATATTTATTGCACTGCTGTATTATTAATATATATGTATATTTAAATCAGCATTAAAGGCAATACTATAATAAAGTAAACATTACCATGTTTACAATATCATATAATCATAGTTTTTGTTTTTAATTGCATCATAGTATTTGTTGTACTGTTTATAATCAGCATTAAAATCAGTACAACAAAAACTATGATGACATATAAATATATATATATATATTTCTTCATGTTATATTTCTATATTATATTAATACAAATATTTAATATTTTTTATTCTATTTTGATTTTATTAAACAAATTTTGCATTGCAATAATGAGAAATCACCCACACAAAACGCATCTGCTTTAAAAGCAGAGAATAACCCTAATTAAAACCACAATCAAATCATATAAAATCCACATCTGTCAAAAACATCCAGAATAAAACCAGAATCTTTACTTATTGCAGAATATAACTGAGGCTTTTCTCTGAAGCACGGTACACATTCAGAGCACAGCGTCTTACCGTGATCACCTCTTTGATAGCTGAGATGATGGCGTTCATGAGGGACTTGAGTTTGTTTCCGTCATTGAGGTAATCGGCGTGTCTCACACACATGAAGAGGAGATGTGCAGCCAGACCAGGGATCATCAGCACACTCACACCGCGAGGTTTCAGCTCTGCACAGTACACACCAGTGAGTAGATGAGTTATTTCTGCACATGTACACATGCTTTAAGTGCTGGATTTACCCAGTATAAGTGTCCGGATCAGCCTGCTTTCATCCTCTTTCTTGTACTCCAACATGCCCAAGTACTCTTTGGGCACAGCCGGTGCTGCTTTCTGATTGGCTGATGAGGATAGAAAACATGGAGAGGATGAGACCGGATTGGCTAAACATAAAATCGGACGAATGAAAAGAGTTGTACCAGTCGCATGTGTCTGAAGAGCTTTGATTTGGTCTTGGAGTCGTTTTATCAGTCTGTCCTTCATGTCCAGCTGCTCCTCAAAGTCCTGGAACCAGAAGAGAGTTATGGTAAAAATTAGATTAATATTAACATATTGACTTTTTGGATCAGGAGGACACTGATTCTGGTGCCACTAACAGTCTAGTTTTAAAATGAACAAGTAAATGAATTAATTAATAAATCTAAATTAAACAAAATACTTTTGAAATAAGTTTTTAATATATATATATATGTATGTACTAAGTATATTATAAATATATAACATTAAGGAAAATAATATTAATATTCATGAGGACAACTAACAGTCAAAGTTTTTAATAAATTAATTAAACTGCATATTCATGCATAAATAATATAAATAAAGTATTTTGCAAGTATATTCTAAATAACGACTTATACATTTTAAGTCTAAATATATTATAAAACATAAAATTAAGCATGCTACATGTAAGAAATAAGCTTTTATGAAATAATTAATATACACTAAAATATATTTAATAAACAATATATTATTTATTAAAAATTCAGCTTTCAATTTTGCATTTACTTTTAATTTATGTTTTATTTTGCATTATGCATGCTTTGAGGTGTGCATATGTTTATTATGCATGTCGTTTTTCTTTATGACTAAGTTGCTTTGTATAAATGAATCCATATGAATGCAAATGTAATCATGAGCGAGCCCTTTCACACACACACACACACACACACACACCATATTCTCAGCTGTGAGACGTGATGTCTCCTGTCTGAGTTTGTTCTTGGCTTCGCTCTCTGAGAGCTGGGCTTTCTGCAGCTGCTGGTTCTCCTCCTGGAGGTCAGCCACCTGTCTCTCCATCTCTTCTCTTCTCCTCTCGCTCTCTGTGATCGTCTCCTCGAGGTGCCTGTGAACAGATGCACAACACCTGCTCCTTCAGCCTGGTGCCACAGTCTGTAGTGTAAATACAGTCTGAGGGTAATAAACAGCTCACCTGCGCTGCGATCGCTCCTCGTCAACAGTGAGCTGAAGCTCGTTTGACAACCCCTTTATTTTTGCTGCAACATACAATTCAGGAAGTTCAAACGTTATCATAATTGGTTCAACCTTAAGAATTTAACATTATTTATTCATATACACTGCTTAAGTTTGAATATTTTTTTTTAAGTCTCTTTGGCTCACCAAGACTCCATTTATTTGATCAAAACAAAGTAAAAACAGTGATATCGTGAAATATTATTACAGTTTTTAATTAAAATCATTAATTCCAGTGATGCATAGCTGCATTCAAATGTTGAAAACAGTGCTGCTTTACATTTTTGTAAAAAAAAAAAAAAAAAAAAAAAAAACATGATATACTTCCGATAGTTTGGAGTAGGTGAGACTAAAAAAAATAATAAATTATTTTATTCTGTAAAGACGCATTAAAATCATCAAAAGTGACAAAAAAGATAGATTTCTACTTCAAATAATTCAGCTTTGCTACCACATAAATAAAACACATATAATAATATATATTTAAATAGGGGACTTTTATTTTAAAAGGTAATAATATCTCACAACATAAATTCAAATTCAAATAAATGCAGCCTTAGTGAACATATAACAGACTTCTTTCAGAAACATTCAAAAATGTTCATGATTCCAAAAGCGTATTTCAAACAGAAGCCCTTGAGTGTGACATCACATCCTGTTGCCCATATCTGCTGAGGATAATTAGCATGTAGTTGTATTCAGATGTGTTTGTCTCACCGTTCATCTCCGCGCTCTGATCTTGTAACTGGGTTTCGAGCTCTTGTTTGTGGCGGTTCAGTTCGGACACCTGCTGCTTCAGTTCTGGAATCACCTGCACACAGGAAGTCACCATCATCGCCAGCAGACGTCACACTACGCAAACAAACATCTGGTCTACTGTACAGAAACACAAGCGCTACCATGTTCTCGGCAGACAGACGGGCCACTTCCTGTCCGATGCTTTGGTTGACGTTGCTCTTCTCTTGAAACAGAGCTTGAAGTTGCTCGTTCTCTTTGTTTAAATGTTCGTTTTTGAACACCAGAGCTTCCAGCTGACTCTTATAAGTCTCCTTTTGCTCCCGCTGCTGAGTTTCCATCACCCTGAGATAGAAGGACAGACAATTTGATGGAAAAACAAACACTACGGATTAAATGACAAAAACTTTAGAGGTTATACTTAGCAGCTTTCTCCATGGCTTCAAAAGCAGCGAGAAGATCAGCTCCATCATCATTATCTAAAGCTTCTTCATTAAGTCTGGAGTTAAAGAGACAATTCGATTAAAGCAGATCAAGAGTGTGCCCAATAACAATCAGCAATCCCAATATTTTCACACACCTCTGGATGAGAATTTCCTCTTTGGCTTCGCCGAGCAGCTGTCTGGTGATCGAACTCATCTTAGCTGAGGGCATTATAAAGGGTAGAGAGGCTTTAGTCGAGTCATTGAAACATCATGTAAAGACGGTCCACGGAGTGTGTTGTGTACCTCTGGCTTGTAGATTCTGAGCTCTCAGGGTTTTATCAGCTTCAGCTCGCTGCATCTGCAGGCTGTTGATTTCTTTGCGTAAATCTGGGATGACCTTCAAATTGAAAATAAATTAAGAAATAAATAGTAAACATCTCTTTAATTTGCAGAAGTGCTAACAAGTGCTTCAGAGTTGGCAAAAGTTGTAGCTTTTTTAGTCTGGGTTTTAGGATCCGAAGGACAAAATGCAAAAATGCTAAATAAGTGCATACACAAACAAACAAACAAATCCACATTTTCAAAAAAAAACAAAAAAATTATATATATATATATATAAAGCATGTGTGTATACAAATAATCAAATAATCAAAATGTACAAGGACATAAATATTTAAAGGAATACGTAAATAAATAAACAAATGGGAGAATTACTACAAACTGAAAAAATATTAGGAGATTAAAAATGATATGATTTTTTCAAATTAAGATATCTAAATGAAAATGAAAATACATAATTTAAAATTAACTTTGAATTTTGCATTTATTTTAACATTATTGCATTTCCCCAACCATTTGATTAATAATGCATTGATTTTTCTGCATTGATTGATTTAATGGATTATTCGGAAACTTGTTAATTATTTCTTTTTTATTTATATATTCATGCATATTTATTTATTTATTATTTTTGCATGGTCATACTTCATGTTAGGCTATGTCTTGCAAGAATTAAACTGCATTATGTACTTGTTCTTAAACTTGGGAAAAATGTAAGAAGCAAGAGAAGGAAGAGTGAGCGGTGTGATGCACCTTGACGTGTTTGGTGAGCTGCAGCACTTGTTCCTGTAGTTCTGCATTGACCTTCTCGTCCTCCTCCACCTGCGTCTGGAGCCTGATTCGCTCCTCTCTCAGTCTACGGCTTTCCTCTTTCAGTGCTACCATCTCTTTATCCCAATCTTCCTTCTGGAGCTCACTGTTGTGCTCCGCCACCCTGACACAACAGAGAACCGATTTAACACAAGACAAAGCTCTGACGTATAGCCTAAAAATCTATTATTTTCCATGCAAACTATTTAAAAGTCAGGTCTGTTTCTCACAAATCAACTTCTGACACCCACTTGTTGACTACTTTTATGTGCTTGACATGGTCACCATCCACTTGCAATAATATGAGCGGTTTGGATACATTATCATGAGTTCCACGGAGGAAATTAACTCATGTTTGGAAAGATATGAGAGTGAGTAAAGGGTTTGTGGGTGAACTATTCTTTCAGAAAACACTCTTACTTTCTGAGTCTCTCCTCTCTTTCTAAATCCTCCATCAGTTTTCTCTTTACATCCTCAAATTGATCTGGAAAACAAATGTTTCATGAGTTACAGTCGCACACTCTTCATGAGCAGTGTTTTAAAGCCAGTTCACTCGTCACCTTGCATCTTCAGGCTCGTCTCTTTCAGTTTCTGCTCCAAAGCCTTACTCGCCTCAATAAGTTTCTCTTTGTCATTCTGAAGCAGAGCGATTGTCTTGGAAGAGAGAACAAAGTGAACACTCTCATAAACCAATAAAGTGGGTCATTATATACTTATATCAGTGTTTTTTGATCAACATGACCCAGTGTATGACTTTAAGTGTTATAAAAACACAGATTTGAGAGCATTAGTGCAACTGAAGGTGTCAGAATAAACAATAAGCGCTGCATGAGGTCGAACACATCTAGTATCTTCACCTGATTGGCCTCTTCTGACTTAGTTCTCGCCCTCTCTTCTAAAGCTGCCATCTCATTGGTTAGCTTTCCAAGCTCCGCCTCCAGGGCCTGGATCTTTTCTAGTCCTTGAGCACGAGCATTAGACAAACTGGTGAGTCTCTCCATAAGGCCTCGGTTCTCTTTATTCTAGAAGAAGTGAAAGAAAGGTTTAGTATTTGCAGAGCCACTGCAGAAAATTATTTATTTAGCGGGTCTTAATTGTCTTTATTGTAAGTTTTTAAATACTTGACATTTAAATTCAAGCATGTGGCAGTTGTTTTTATTTAAAAGTGATTTACTGTGCTTTCAAAGTATACGCTTTTATCAGCAGTGTGACTTTTATTATTTATTAATATTTTGGATTAGCCTTTATTTTAATATTTTAATTTTTGTTTTGTGTGTTTTAGTAAATTTGCACCTTGCACCTCGTCATTTGTATTATTTTTTGGGGTTGCTATTAGTATTTTTATTTTATTCATTTATTTATTTATTTTTTTAAATAATTTTAATGCTTCAACTTATTATTTCAGTTAATTTCCTAGGCAACATTTCTAGGGTTCTCGTGTAAAAGTTTTAATGTTTTAATCAAATATTTCTATTCTATTTTAACAATCATCTGTATGCGTTTATTTGGAAATCAAACCTATGAGATGCTTTAGCAGTCGGGCTACATGCTCTTGAAGTGACTTTGAAATAAGTTACATGCATTAAATATTCAACAACAATCTCTTTAAAATCGATTTGTTTTTTCTAACAAGCAGCAATAAGTTTAAATGGACACCGAATAGAGCCCAGCGATCTCAAAAGTCTCCTCTAGAGTTTTAAAAGAGATCTCAATACTATCAAAGTCTGCGATCAAAAGTGAGAGATCTCTATATTAACTCAAACATTTCTCATCCAACCAACATTTATTTTATAGCTCTCTAAAATAAATGTGCAATGTGCAATTTATGTGCAATAAATAATTTCAGTTTAACGGCGTTAACATGGTTTGATGCAATTAAAGTTTTTGGAGTTTTAGAGAGAAACATTTGAGACAAAGTGCAAGACAAAGGAACCTTTCCCTCTCTGTTGTCTGATCGTACCTGCTCTTCTATTTTCTTGCGCAGCTGCTGGACTCGGTACGAGAGCTGCACGTTGATGACCAGACGTCGCATGGTTTGAAAGCGCCGGCGCGCCAGCCAAGCTCGAGCGTATTTCTGCAGAACCACGGCCTTGTGTGCCGCCACCATCTGAAATAACACACAAACACTCACAATCAAATGAGTGACCTTCATGAAACACTTCACGCAAAATGACAAACGCTGAGTCTCTGCCTTTCTGTAGCGCTTGCGGGCCGTCCATCCTCTGGTGTAGGCCTGGATAATGACAGCTGCCCTCAGGACCAGCTGATAAACCCTCCGGACCAGATACCCACGACAGTGTCTCTGGATCACCACAGTGGCCCAGGCCTGCTTCAGCGCCACAGCTGTTATACAGCGTCTGCAACACCATGGTGAAAACACAAGACGAGTTCATGCATTGCATTGCAATTGTCTATGTAAACATTCAACAGATTGACATCTGTGGTTGCATCACATCAGCCAATTGTTGTGTATTAGTGCATTTTAAAATTCAATGCAATTCTAATTTATTTGTATAGCGTTTTTCACAATACACACTGCTTTACAGAAATTGCATGTGTCTACATTACAATTTAATGACTAAAGTGACAAACTTGACTTGATGCATCCTGAACGGTCAGGGTTATTGTAATATGAATTAAAAGAAACTTTAATTGAAATGGAATAAAAAATAAAATTTTTTTTTTTTTTTTAGTTGCAAAGGTTACACTTAGTGAAACCACCTGATCAACTAAAATAACTAAAACTTAAATAAATCAAAATGCATTTAAAAACGGCATTAAAAATGGCAAAAACACACAACAAAATTACTAAAAACCTGAACAAAAATAGAAAAATGAAAATGTTAAGTTTTAAAATAATTTAAAATATTACTTAAAATTATAAATGAGGTAATAACAGTTTAAAATTCAATATATGTTTTATGGACTGCTTCTATGGTGCATCTGTGTACATGATTGCTCAAAAGTGCATTAAAAAGATCAAAAAGTGACAATAAAGCAATGCATGTTACTAACCATTTCTATTTAAATAAATGCTGTTCTTTTGAATTCATCAAAGAATCCTAAAAAAAATGCATCATGGATTCCACAAAAATATGAAGCAGCATAACTGTTCTCAGCATTAATAATAAATCAGAAATATTTCTTAAAACGGCATATTAGAATGAATATTGAAGGATCATGCGACACTGAAGAGCATTGCATTACACTTGAACTAAAACTGCAATTATGTTTAACACTGTTACTGTATTTTGGAGTTTTGGATTGGTAGCGCTCTGGAAACCCTCACCTGATCTGTTTCTTTCCACGCACGTACTGTTGGATAGTGATGGCCGCTTGTCTCATGTGCAGGAACCTGCGTCTCTGCCTCCAGCCCCTCACGTGCTTCTGGATGGTCACGCAAGCCGCTCGAAGATGATCCAAACGCAGCTTCTCCAGGTACGCCACCTGTCCCGCCCGGAAGAAGATCTTACTCCGACCGAACTTGTACTGGTTGGAATCCTGTAATGGAGCAGAGATGGGTTTATTCGGAGCATGGCTGAAGAACACGAGCTGTCAGATGAAGCACAGTGTGCTTGTCTTACAGGAATGAGTCTCTGCAGAACCGTCTTGCACGTCTGCTTCTTCTCTCCCAGCTTCAGCTCCGCCTGGCTCATCAATATACTGTAACGGCTGTAAAACTCTATGTACGTCCATCTGTGGAGATGAGAACTGTACGAATTAGTGATGAGAAGGAAACCTGGGTTGGTTGGATTTTCTGATGTGATTTGATTACTCCAGTTTCTCTTGAGAGTTTTGTTGAATTTTCCACAATAAAAATAAAAATAATTTTTTACAAATTCTCACAAAATTGTGTCTAGGTGAAAAAAAAGTAGATTAAAAAATAAATAAATATTTAAAACATAGGATAGAGATAAAAATATATATATTTTATGACACTGTTGCATTATTTTCTTGATATATTTGAACACATTTTCAGATGATTTAAATGATTACTCCAGTTTTTCTTGAGTTTTGTTGAATTTTCCACAATTAAAAAAATAATAATTAAAAGATTATCACAAAACTGTGTCTAGGTGAAAAAAGTAGAAAAAAATATATATAAATATTTAAAACATAAGATAGAGATAAATATATATATGTATATAAATATATATATATATATATATATATATTATGACACTGTAGCATTATTTTGTTTATTTATATATTTATCTTGATATATTTAAACACATTTTCAAATGAGTTTTGTTGAATTTTCCACAATTAAAAAAATAATAATTAAAAGATTATCACAAAATTGTGTCTAGGTGAAAAAAAGTAGATACAAAAATATAAATATATATTTAAAACATAAGATAGAGATAAGAAAAATAAACAGAAAAAAATACTGACACTGTAGCATTATTTTCTTGATTATAATTGAACACATTTTCAAATGATTTAGATGATACAATTATTATTATTTTTTTAATATTACATAAATAGTAATATATTTATGTAATAAATATTACATATTTCCAGTGATGATTTTTTTTAACATTATAGTGTTTTACGAAATTTTAAATAAATGCATTAAATAAAAATAATTAAATAGAAAACCTCACAAAGCAAAAATAATCATAATCATCCTAATTATAAGGTTTCTTAATTATCCTAAATATAGGATTTTCTTTAAGCAAAATATAATATCTTATAATTTTGAAGTAAAATATGACCTATTTTGTCATTTTAATATTTATTTTCTTATATTTCTATTTAGCTTTAATTTATTAAATTTTTCAGTTCTAGTAATTTAACCAGGGCAACATTTAAGAATTTCATAAGGTTCCGAAAAAACTTTTTTTTTATTATTATTATTATTGTTTTTTTTCAGGTTTATTTAAACTAAATTGCACTAATTTTAGTTCTAGTTAACAGATGCACTAAAATCCTTCACAGATATTTCCCTATAGATATGCTTTCCTTTATACTCCTGTGTTCTGCGTCTATAGGAAAGTCACTGCCTTTACAGAATTGTTCAAAATGAAGTTAAAAGGGCAGATAGTGATGCACGGAGAGCTTCGATCACCTGGACGGGTAACTCTGGGCACTGATACGGATGGTCTCCAGCACACCACACGCTCTCAGCTGCTGCACCACACGCTTTGAGTCGTACCTGAGCAAACACACACACTAATAAATGCACTGCTTACAAAAAAAACACTAATAAAATCATTTGGGCTTTGCGTGACTTACTCAAAAGCCAGTTTCTCCTCATTGGGTTTAATGCAGCGCACATAATGAGGTGTTGTAGCATTCAGCGTCTCCATTAACAGGTACAAGGAACTTCGAAACTAGATAACACGTATAATCTTTCAAAATGAGTTCATCAGCCAAGCAGTCGCTAATATTGTCTGTGGTTTTTGTACCTTGTCTCCTACAGTGGTCCTCAGCTGCTTGTTCGAAGCTTTGACTCTGGGTTGTGCTGGTGACACCTTGATATTTTTATGGCTAGAATTTGTTTCCTCCTCTTTAAAAAAATCTGCCAAGAGAGCATTCTGAAAACAACACAGAAATTAGATGAACAACTTTATAATGGCATTAAACCTCATTAAGGGAGCTATTAGATTGATACCTGACTAGTGCGCATGATGTCCACCAGCTCTTCATACAGAGTGTCTCTGTTCTTCTCCAAAAACCCTTTACACTGGTATTCTACCTGAAAAAAAAGTTTAGTTGTTTATGCAACTTCTTTTCAGTTTTTAAGACTGTATAGAGATGTCATAGTCTCTCACCTTATCAGCAAAATGCTGGATCACAAAAGAGTCATTAGACATTCGGGGTTTCTCAAACAGCGGCCTTGAGCCTAGAAAGTTGTACAGCTTTTGCAGCCAGTTTTTATCAGTGCCCTGCAGGAACTGTGGGAGACCAAAAACTATTTAGTAAGTGCAAACAATATTCATAATTATCCCTAAATATGGATTTCTTTAAGCAAAGTTTAATATCTTATTTCTTCCTTTTGATTTTGAAGCAAAATATTACCTGGACATGTTCTTGACAGGTTTCATAAAATTATAAACTTTTTTAAGTTTAAAGCTTTAGTAATTTTGTTATGTGCTTTTGTAATTAATTTTTTTTTTTTTTTTTTTTTTTACTTTTTTTTGTTAATTATTTATTTATTTTTATTTCATATTTTGTACATTTTTCTACATTTTGTTTTAGAAATTTAGTATTTCAACTTAAAAAAATACTTTAAAAAAGTTATTATAAAATGAGACAATTAGGAGTGAAAAAACTAAACAAAAAATTACAAAAAACCCACAAATTAGATCCTTTTATTGAGATTAAATGAAGATTAAGTAGAAACTCTGGAGACATTTCACAATTTCTCAGCAATTTCTCCTAAAACCAATTTATTTGTGTCCTAAGCAGGTACATTTTCTGTCCTTAACACAGTAAAAAATAACTTAGCCAATCAGAAAACATCTGGTGCTTCATATTTAGCAGTGTTGTGTGCAATTTTGAACCAATGAGATTCAATTGTGGGTGGAGCTCTGTCTAGCTCCGCCCACATTTGAATCTCATTGGTTCAAAATCACAAGCTGCAACTGTAATATAAAACACCATGTTCATTCACGGTTTAAAGCAGGTTAAGACTGAATATTTTATCCACAGAGTTATTCTCACCAGACACTCCTCATCCAAAAGGTCCAGAATGCCCATCTTAGCCTCGATGAGATCAATAACGGGCTGATTGTCATAGAAATCAATCAGCGTCCAGGGAATATCCTCTTTCATGTACTCCTCCTGCTCCAGTTTAAACACGTGCTGATAGGATGATAATCAGAGACATGTTTTTATAAGTTCCACTACAAATCAAGTTTAATTCATGGAAAGGTGACACAGATGAACCCACCAGGTTGAACTGCTGCTGCAGCTTCTCGTTGGCGTAGTTGATGCAGAACTGCTCGAAACTGTTCACGTCAAAGGTCTCAAATCTAGAGGAAGACAAAAAGCCAAAATGTTAGCCTCCACACAAATGTATGCAATAATGTTCTGTTTATTATAAGCATAGTGCAGTTTAGTCATCTGCCACTTTAAATTCTTGTGCTCTTTAAAGCAAGATGGTTTCTGATTGACTGCTGATGTTTTTATCGTACATCAGATGGGAAAACACTCACTCTGGAAAGGATTTCAAGGGATTTCCATATATGTTTACCATTATAGTTATCGTTCTTGGTGTGAAAGGGCCTTAATTCAAAGGCTATGGCTCATGCAAACAGGGTCTAAAACTAGCATTTTGCTGCTTGTACTTTAGAATATTTATGGGTCATATGTATTTTTTACCAGCCATTAAACAGTGTGTCCATTATTTCCTTGAAAAACATGCAGAAAAAAATGAGGAAACAGATCTAATTGCAATTTCACATCTATAGAAATATCGCTACATTACTAACTAAGTTTTAGTTTATATACTCCTACTAGTACTACTTCTATTACTAATAATAATTAAAATAAGAATAAAGTAAAAATATTTAATTTAAAACAAAACAAAATTTGAGAACTAAAAAAAATGTCATGGTTGTTTTTTTGCTTTGCTTTCAAACGTTGAAACAATAGAGCTTTTATTTTGGCTGGAAATTACCGTTATCACGAGTGGCTCATTTGTAAAGATCAAATAGCAGTGCATCAGATTACATTTTTATATCATTTTAATTCAGACTTTGCAATTTTATACTTGCATCAAACCATATCACGTTCTGAGGCATTTTTTTAGGATTAATATTAAGAAGCGACTGTCTAACTGGCGAGTAAGAGGGTCTCATTAACTTACCACCGCCAAATTTACTTGATTTGGTGGCAAGTGTTACTTTTAGGCCCTGCATGCAAATATACATTTCAAGCTGTCATACCCATAAATATCCAACACCCCAATAAAAGAATGTTGTTTCCCAGGGATCATTAGAGCCTGGTTGATCTTGTGGATGACCCAGTCAAAAAGATGGGCGTAGATGTGTTTGGCAAGGGCATCACGGGCGTTGATGGCACGATCCTTGGGCTGCGGTTTCACCACCGTCTCTGCTGACAGGACTATCCGTCTGTGACACAGCCAACGGCTCATGTTGTCCATTTTGACGCCCATCAGCTCACAGAAAATGGCCAAGTGAGGGTCTCTGGACTGGAGAGAGAGCAGAATCAACTTCTGATGAAACACCCTGATTCGGCCTGATGTCAATTATCAACATAAAAACATATTTCTTACACCGATGGACGATTTCTCAGAGCCGTTCTCCTTGATTACCACGTTGCCCAGATGCAGAATCGCAGCGAGCACCTTAAACACGTCAGCCTGAAAACTGTCCTTAAGACCTGGAGAGAAAACACTGCATCAACACGGCTGAAAGAACAGCAGAAGATTTGCGCTCGTTCATATATATGATCAAAATAAACCAGACGCTTGAGTCACCTAGTAGACTGAAAGTCCTGCGTGTTTCTGCCATGTCAGCGCGGTCGTCCACACCGTCGATCTCTGTCTCACCACCCACACGTGTTGTAATTAAACTTGTCTGCGGACACTAATGAAAACATGAACTTAATGACACTTCAACCAGTCCAGAGTCATGAGCAGGAGTTATTTTAGTGTCCGTACTGTATGCTCCCTAATATTGCAAGACAAACAGATAAGACTCCCTGAACTCTACTATATGAATAGCAACTACTATGCCATAAAATTCAAAGTCATATAACATGTAAAGAAACACTCACACAGTCTTAAGCTTTAAACTCCGGCTGGTTTGCACATGCACACATTTGGTAGAAGATGTGATAATTTCTCTCATTCTCTGACTGCAGGAGAACAAATCAATATTAGGAGTTTTGCACCTTTATCATGTAGTTATTCTGTTATGTCACGTCTACAAACCGCGAAAAGCATCTCTCACCTGAAAAACCACCCTTGACTTTTCCAGGAGGTTGTCCTCATGTTGGCTCCGATGATTTGGTATCTTTTGTCGAAGCTGATTTCAGTGTACTTCCCAAATCGACTGCTGTTGTCATTTCTGGTTGTTTTTGCATTTCCAATGGCCTGCAAACACATCAGATATTGCCAACTATATCAGATAAGGATGTTTATGATGATCTGATCCCATGGTTTGTTTTACCTCGGTGATTGGGTTGGATGCCAAAACCTTGTCCTCCACCCGGATTTGCTGCCAGATTTGCTAACCACAGCGAAGTACCTCATAGCATAGCGAGCAGACACGGTCTTTCCAGCCCCGGACTCACCGCTCACAATGATGGACTGATTCTTGCCATTCCTGCAGTTTGAACAAAAAAAATGGGTCTTGTTTTGATCTAAGCTTTTTAAACCTGTACAGTTGGTTAATTTGGGATATGTTTGTGCCAAGTCTTTCTCAATCAACCAAGACTTATAGAGATAGTTTAATTAAGACATAATGCTTCACCTGGCCATTTGTTTGTAGGCCTCTTCAGCAACAGCAAATATATGAGGGTCCAGGTCGCCCATATTTTGACCCGAGTAAGCATGAATGACCGCATCTCCATAGATAGGAAGAGTTTTGTATGGATTGACTGCCACCAGGATAATTCCTAAAATGATAAATATCATGGTGAAGTGATCAAATCAGCGAAGGAGGTACACATTAATGAAACAGAAGACCTACCGCAATATGTGTAGATGATTTTGGACTCGACAAATCGGACTTTGAGGTTGTGAAGCACGGCCGGCTCGTGAAGGTAACTGAGGGCCGTGAGGTCATTCTCACCCACCAGGATGTCCGGGTTTCGGAGGGGTGGCAACTTCTCACCCCCTTCCAGAGGATACTGCAACTCCTGCAAGAGAGGTTCACAAAGAGAGCCATTGATTCATTCCTGGATGAATCAACGGTTTGAACGAATCGAATGAATGAATGAATCACGCGATGACGTTCTCATCAGACATTTACTGCCACGTACTGGCATTTTTCATTTCTAATTACGAAAAATAACTAATAATTGTATATTTATTTCTATATCATCCTGGGACCCAGGCACAGGCATTTTCCTCTGTAGAGGACATTATAATTTAGTGCATTTCCCTGAGAGCATGCAGGGCTTTTTAGAGATATTAAACGGGTTTGATCATAAACACACCTTCTCCTTGGTCTTTAAATATGACTGATATTGCAACGCTATCTCACGACCAATTCGTACAAATTTATACGATTTGTCTAAACCCCAGTGACGGTTATGTTTAGGGGCTGGGTTAGGTGTAGGTCATTCGTACAAATACATACGAGTTGTGCAACTCGTAAAATACATACGATTTGGCAAAAATCGTAATGAATTTGTACGATGTGGTCGTAAGAATAAGCACCTTGTAAAATATGTACGAA